>NW_004524828.1:576438-603018 GCF_000260255.1 Octodon degus | reverse complement strand
TAAGAAGAATATATGCAGTGTATTATTTGTTGAAACTGTACTTTCGATTTGATTTGAAACTGTCTCATTGCTATATGTTTATCAATAAAACTTTTAAAAGAAAAAAAAATATTTATTGAGTATCTGTAAACTTAGTCCTGGCTGGTTGCTCTATATCACCTTGCAAAGTTATGATTTCATAAATACTTAAGATAATTGTTACAAGTTTTATTTATATACTTATTTACTCACTTATTCTGGGTTTTTTTCTGTATTCTAGAGAAGGGTCTACAAGGTGTGCAGGGTCTCACTGTATGGATTGGTCTCATGATTCTCCCATTTACAGCCTTCTGAGTGCTGGAATTATAGATGCACGCCACCACATCCAGTCTCAATTGCTGTCTCAGTGCGCCCCAGGGGGCAGGGCCGGCAGAGCAGGCCTGGGGATCCACTCACTTATTCTGTCACTTCATAAGTTTTATATTCCAAAAGACAAGATTTTTGTTAGTATCTTATTCAAAATGTATACTCAGGGCTAACATAGGATCTGTTGCATTTTAAGTACTAAACAAATAGCTTAAATGAATGAGTGACTTCATAATATTTTTTGAGATGAGCTAGGAGTCAGTCATTGATAGTTGCTTAGCACAGTTCTTGCCATCAAGATATGGAGAAACAAATATGAAGAATTTATTCACTCAACAAATATTTTTAAACATCAAATAGGTATTAGATAATGCTCTAAGTTGAACACTATGAGTATAGGCATGAATAAAACATGATTCCAGCCACAAGAAATTTATATGTAAGAAAAACTGTTAAGTTATATAGGCATGCACTTAAAATGAGTAAGATGATAATTTTAACTTACGTATTTTTTTACAGGTAATTACATACTCCAGGGTTTTTAAATTAGAGTTGCTTAAGTCCAGATTTTGTGGAATTACAGCGGGAGGGAATAATATGGAAGACTTGTAGTAGCAGACAGAAAATGGTGGAAGATATGTTTAATGTAGACATTATTGTATTTTAGTACGTATTAAATTAATTTATACTGTGTCATGTGACTAAACTGGAAATTCACATTTATTAGTCAGAAGTTTCTACAGAAACCAGTGAGGGAGGGAGGGAGGGAGGGAGAGAGAGAGAGAAAGAGAGAGAGAGAGAGAGAGAGAGAGAGAGAGAGAGAGAATTATAGAAACTTGTGATAAAGAATTATCTTGTGCTATTAAGGAAGATGAGAAGTTTCACTGTCTGCCATCTACAAGTTGGAAACTCCCAAGAGTGCCTGTGGAGTAGTTCAAAGGTTTGAGAAACCAATAGCGAATGGTGTTGATTTCAACTTGATTCTCATGGCCTGGGAACCGGGGTGCGGGGAGGGCAAAAGCAGAAGATTGATGTTCTAGTTGTACCATTTAGGGAAAGAGTGAATTCAACCTTCCTCTGCTTTTTGTTCTGTTCACGGCCTCCAGGGAGCAGATGATGCCTTCCCACAATGGGAGAGACATCTGTTACATTCAATTCATCAATTCAAATGCAAATCCTTTTCATAAATACCATGATAGATCCATCCTAAAGTTATACTTAACCAGTTATCTGGGAGTCCTATGTCCCAGTTGATGCAACTATTATGGTTAGTGAACAGACCGAAGAGTTCAATGTTATCATAGAGAAGTTCAGCACTGTAAAATAAATCAACCATTGGCATAGAATTATTGATCAAAAATATATTCATTTACATCATCCTATTGTTCTTGTAAGCCAACCAAGAACATAATAGTTACAGTACATTTTAGTGTCTAGAAAACATAGTCAATTTGTGGAAAATACTATATCAGGATTAGTTTTGAAAACATATGTTGATGCCACTTCATTTGATTAAGTTTAGTTTTCACCTACAATTTCTTTCACTATATTTCTTCTAATTTTCTAAGCCCTTTAATGCACAACATCATCCACTAGAACAAATGAGCTTATTTATCTTTTCTATCTTTACCTGTATTTTATTTTACTTATTTAGAGAATACTTTATTGCTTTCTGTAATCAAACCCACATAGATAAGAACTAACCTATTCAGCACGGTGTGTTATCCCTATACAAATGAAAAAAAAAAAAAAAAGCTTAACATTTGCAGGCCAATATGGCTGTGAATCTTTGTAGAATGCCAGCTCAACATGGTAAGCTGGGATAACAGGTAACTCTTTCCAAAGTTTATATGGCACAGTTAAAGTTTCTAAAAATTCAAATTATATTTATATTTATATTAAAAGACCAATAATAGCAGTATGTTATACATCAATAGCAGCAACAGCTTTTCCATGGTCTGCAGTCATCTGAACAAAATTATAGACATCCAGCAAACTCCACTAAAAAAAAAAAGAAGAAGAAAAGAGAAATACCCAGAAAATAGCAAAGCTCTGCTACTGTTGTGGTATTTGACCTGAGTGGCAGGACTCACCAAATCCCCATAGATGTCTGGGGCTCAGCCTGCCCTCCATGCTGGCTTGGGGGTGAGGGAGACTCGAAGCTCAGCAAGGCTCCAGTGAAGGTCTCTATTTTAAAATAACTTGCCTCATTATTTTTATTATAAGAAACTACTCATTTTTAAATCAGGTTTATCATAATAATTTAAAATGATACTTCATATAAATGATTAATAAGTATATAAAGAAATGTTCAGCTTCTCTGATCACTAGAGAAATGAAAGTTAGCACAAGGAAGAATGGCAATCATCAAGAAATCAAATAATGACAAATACTGGTAAGGTTGCAGGAAAAAAAATGTTGGTAAGAAAAAAAACCAGTGCCACCACTATGGAAATAAGTGTGGAAATACCTGAAGAATCTAAAACTGTATTTCATTTGACATAGCTATTACAGTGACGCATATATATCCATGTTTATACCAGCACAATTCATAGTAGCTCTATTGGAAGCTGCTAGTGCGTCCATCAATGATGAACAGATCAAGACAATGTGGTATTTATACACAACAGTGTACTACTCTGCCAAAGAGAAAGATAAACTTGAATTGTATGTAGGGAAATAATACAACTTGATACTATAATGTTAAGTGAAATAAATCAGATGAACAGATTTAAATATCGTGTGCTTTTTCTTATACGAGGAACCCAACATATTAATAAAAAGCATAGGAAACAGGGAGATAGCTCTTTTGCAGAAGGAATAGGGACCTACGGTTGGGTTGGTGAGGAAGAAAAGAGAATGAGACAGAAAGGACTAGGATGTGTTATTAACAGTGCATGAGCCCGCTCCTTGGGGGAATGTAATCGTTACAACTGAAAACATGGACTAACAAAACATTGATGCCTCATTGCAAAGAAACGAGCCCACAAGCATCCAAAAAAATTTGTGTATGCCATAAAATAAACCACTTATAAATGTTAATGTTTTAATTCTCCCAAAGTAATTTTTATAGTGCAGTTTTAAAATTTAACAGCTAGTATTTAACCCACTGACACTTTGATAAGATAAACGGCAATTTTGCTTATTCTTAGTAATTTTTTTTTGCTTTTTCTGAATTTTGTCTGTTTTTTGTGTCTCAGTTGGAAAACACTGTATTTAAATAATATGTAGTAATACTTTGGTTCATGAATGCTTTTTGGTGAGAATAATTTGGCTCATAAACTGAAAGCATTTGGCAGAATTTTGTTTTCATTTGCAAACTTCACACTGGGTTACAGACACAAGCGTGATCATCCCCACACAAACACAAACACAACCACCTTCCCCCATTCATAAAACACATAAAATTCATAAAATGAGGTACAACACTACACAGATATAGTCATTTTATAGTTCTTTTTGTGTGCGTGTGGCCGGCTCAGCCCATGCTGGGGGTGGGGCTGGCGTGGCATGTGGTGCTGGACATTGAATCACAGTCCCTGCACTCGCCTGAGTTTGCCTAAGCAGGCACTTTAGACTGCTGAGCTATCTTACTGGCCACATTTTATAGTTTATAAACCATAGAAATGAACCTTTAATCTTCTGCCTTGGAGTACAACAATATTAGTATCTACCTTTGTCTTCCTAATTGCCCAACGCAACTAACCATGAACATAATTTGCCTATTTCTCTGCATTATCATATCTACTACAGAAACTACTCTTATATTTATTTTATTCAATCTTTCAAAAAGCTAAAACCCATTGTGTTCATATTGTGACTATTTGAGACTTCAAAATTTTGCCATTCATTTTCAGTAATGCAGCCCCACCACCACCATTTTGCTGTGATTTCAATTTTCTTGTTTTTGCAAACTTTCATTTGTCTCTGGAAGTTTTTAGTCTTTCCCTTACTATTCTCTTTATTAAATGATAAAAAAGGATTATATATTTGAGTTGAATAACAGCAGTGAAAAGAATAGTTAAGTGGCTGCTGAAATATAAATGGAGCTTAAATGACAATAGTGGCAGTTTGATTAGTTCAAATCCACCATCATTATATGTAAAGCAGCCAGAGCACAGCCCTTACAGTAATGTCTATGGCATCATTGTACATAAAAAAATCTATTGTATAATAACATATTTTCCATCCCTGAACACCCTGTGGACCCTTCCCTAAAAAATAGTATTTTCCATTATTCAAGTTGAAGATTTGAGAATACATAACCACTTCAGATTATACAGATTTCATAATTGACATATGTGGAAAACAAAAATTCACAAACATACACAGATTCATTAGCTATTACTTTAGTATTATTTCACACTAATAATAACTGCACTAAATTTTTATTAGATTTTTTTAGGTCATAGGGGAAAACACTCCCTTTATTATAGAAAGGTGAATGCCTCTAAAAATAAGGATCTGTGATAAATAATAACTGATTGAGGGCATGTATAGTTTTGGAAACCATGATATTTGTAAAGAATGACCTCGATGTGGTTTGCGAGGCTTCCAAAACAATTATTGGTGAAAACAATGGCAAAAATCAGAGTGAACTGCTTGGATTTACCCAAATAAAAGACATTGCTCAGCAACATTAGATGATGGTTGCTCGTAATGAGGGAAGACACAAGGTAATTAAATCTTGACTTACAATTATGAAGGAGAGTATCAGGTAACAATCTTGCTAGGCAATATAAAAGAAGAAAAGACATTTTCTGAAAACTTGCCTGATGCTCTGTCATCTGAAACTATTCTTTATGAGTGCAGGGTGAAGGTCAAGGAGGTATCTCAATTCCATCAATCCTTTGGACAGTTACAAATGACCTTTCGCTTTCCATAAGACATTCAATATTCTGAATTGGAGGGATACATTTTTCTGTGTTTAGAAAATGGCAAAATTGAAGCCTTTCCTATGGAGGGAGGCATCCTCTTGTTGACTCGTGGGCTGCCTGTTCATTCCCAAAGCTTGTTGAGGCTGTGATGTCATTTACACTAACTGCCTAATCTAGGAAAAAATGCCAATTGTAGATTGTATAACAGAACTTTTTCTACCTACTGAATAACTTTGCTCTAGTTTTTGGAATTTAATGTTAGTCTATTAGAAAAGGAGACTATCTTTTCTAAAAAGTATTTGAGTGATTTTTAACTTCTGAGAAGTAAACTACGAGTCTTGCATTTACATTTAAAGCAAGTAAGGAAGATGGAAGACAAACTTTAATTCCTCATTCTTCTCTTAACTAGCATATATTAAAATAGATATTTATACAACTATTAAAATGTAAGAAAAATGTTCATCTCAAAACTAAGATACCTTTTTCTACAACAAAGTAATTTTTTGTGTAAATCTTTCTTTATAAAACATTTTTCTGGACCAGATAGATAGCTCAGTGGATTAAAATGCCTACATAGGCAGATGCAGGGACGTGGTTTGATTGCCAGCATGCATGCTTGGCTGGCCCCAGGGCACGCTGAGATGGTGATTGAGACTGGTCATGGTGGCGTGTGCCATAACCCTAGATTTGGGATGCTGAAAAGAGGAGAATCACTATGAGTTTGAGCTGTGTAGTGAGACCCTGCAGACCCTGTGCTAAATATATTAATTTTTTTTCTTAAGATCACCATAATCTAGTTGTCATTAGCTCATGAAATATATAACAGAACAACTACTGGTTAAAATTACACTTACAGATATCTTAAATTAAACAAGATTTATGCCACACTTATGAATACAGTAGGTGCATTGTGATATGTAGTTACAAAGTTATAAACACTAGAAATACATCCGACACCAAAGAGTAAGACATATTCATTTTTCATTTATTTCATTATTCATTTACTATAAGGGGTATAAGTCTCTACTATGCCTAAGAAAATATACTAGGCACTAGGAATATAGTTTGGGAACAAAATAGACTACGTTTCTGTGCTCTTCCAGTTTCTGTGGTGGAGATTTGAACAAACCTACATCGTAACAGATAGGTGAGATGGGATAATGGCGTAGACAGTGCTGACTTGTAGCAGAGGCGTCCGTTTCATGGTGTGGCCTGGCAAACGCTGAATAAAGTATGTACTTTGCCTGTGTGGTAATTGGAACTAAGAAGCAAATATGTCATTAAATGAGCAATTAATCCAGGATTGGTCACTGATTGCCTTCTTCCCGAGGCCATTTTCCCAGCTGAACTACTTGTTCTGATTTTGCCTACTCTCATCATTTATTCTACTAAAAGAGAAAGACATGTTATTATCAACTAGTATTATGGAAGATTATAACACACGCTTCTTTAATTTTGTTATAGTGCCCCCAATAAATTGTAATTCAGTACTTTCTTGGAAAACTGTTCTAAGTTTAATTTCAAGAGAAGTTAATATTAGTGATAAAGTTTTTATTTTCCTAATATTTTCTTTATGGTGTTTATAAATCATATATTTTGGCAGAAAATTAAGTGCTCAAATTTCTATCATAATGTACAAAAAAGAATGTGACTTTTAATAGGCTTTTGGTTTCTGAAGATCACATAATTATGCTCCTCCTTCTTTTCTTCATGCTCTCTGTTATTGCATCTATGTGATATCACAAGCTTATTTCCTTGGAGCAGAGAAAGTTCTTTTTGGCCAATGTACAGAAACACACAACTAAAGCAGCCCAAAAAGAACTGATGAAGCAAAAAAGAAAAAAAAATAACATATGATGGAAAAGAAAAAAGCATTGAAATTTAATGCAGGAAAAAGTGAACTTGTTCTATAAGTTGTGATTACTGCTACTCAGAGGGTTTTCATGTTAGTTGATCTAAGATTTTGTGACAACACGGGTGCAATGCCAGTCTTTTCTAAAAGCAACATTTTCAGGAGAAACTAATTAAATCACAAGTTAAATCTAGTTCCAAAACAAATAATAAACTGCAGAATTTAAACTTAACTGTACCAAGATCTTGTACCTTACCAGGAAATATTACTTGATTCTTTCCATTCATGTATCAATTTGTCATGTAGAATGTATTTATTATGTATAACAAACACATACTAATGAATAAAAGGGAAAAATTCTACTTTCAAAACTAATTGATTTCCATCATGTGTCGTACTGCAAAATTGGATTAAAGAGCATCAGGAGTCATGGTCTGTATCAAACTTTCCTATTAAGGAAAAAAAATCACACAGCATAAGGAAAGGAAGAAGTCAGGGATTTCCAATATCTCTTCCCAGGCGCTATCCAGTTATATCAATTCATTCTTGTCCAAATTAACCTCGCAATATGTAAAGCTACTCAAGGCAACACTGCCTACATGAAAGAGCAATTTCAACCACTGAGGCCTTCATTTTACATGCAATTACAGAATTGCATGACATTTTCCAGGAGCTATGCAGATTCATGACACACAGATGTGTAGATTTCTTGTTTACTTATTATCAGCAATCATAGTCAAGCAGATATGTAGTAGTGTACCCACCTGGAGGAATTCCCCTTTTAGCAATAACCAATTTTTTAAAACCAGGAGGTATATCATTACACTATTTAGAAGATTTGACTGCATCAGATTCTTTCCATTGACTGGGCATCATCTTAGAACCCTCCCTAGTAAGGAAGAAATGGAAAACTTAATAATCTGCATCTCCTAAGAAAATATACTATACATATTTCAAATTGTTCATTTCATGCTCACGTGCGTTGGTACAGGAGCCACTCTCACCTGGAACATGGAAGACTGTTTCATCTAGAAGGCCAGACACGTATGAGAGCGTGGCAAGACCTTTGTCTTATTACTCTCTTCTTGTTCATCAACAGAAAACCTGCGCTCTATCTCCACAAAACAAGGGTAATTTGAAATGAATCAGTACAAAAAATTATTAAAGTCATTCATGGAAACTGGAGTTTCACTGCTTCCTTCATAGGTTTGGCTTAAAATTAGTGCAGAGTAAAAGTAAGAAAATAATTTCTTTCAAATACATTTCTGTATAGCTGAATGAAATCAGAGCAGTGAGAGAGAGAAAGAGAGAGAGAGAAAAAAAGAGACAGAGAGAGACAGAAACAGAGAGACAGACAGAAAAGCAGAGAGACAGAGAGACTTGTTTTAGGATTCAATCTACAGTCTCAGTTTAGATTGACATTTGCCTTTGTCCTTTATAGCTATGCGATATAAAAGTTATTTAATCTCTAGTTGCCCTCATTGTTTTCTACTTTAAGATAAGATTAAATTATACTTTCCATGTAATATTGCTTGAAGATTTAGATAATATATGTCAAGATACTGGAAGCAGCTGCTCTGAGAAGGCCATACTTTGTATCAGATCAGTCTTCAGTCATAACTGTGCTCTACCATTTCTTCAGCTTTGCTCCTGTAACAAACAAATCTAGTTCATTTGTATATTCTTCTGTGTCTTAATTTATTATGTTGCATAATGTTGAAATATAGTTCCTATTAATATTGAGTTAATTCTAATATCATGCATAAAAACTATATGAATGATGAAAGTATTAATGAAAAATTCCAAACTTGGTACAAATTTAAATGAAAATAGACTAGTGAAAGTACGGTTTGTGAATATTTGTACTGCCTGTAAAATGAACATAAGATTATAATTATTTTCCATGAGTAGCTGAAATAAAATGAAAATAAGAAACATAAAATTCACCACGAAATACTTTATTACAACATGAAACAGTTATTTTGAATGCCCGATGTGTTTTGAATATAAAGGAAAAACATTTAGTTAGTTGCCCTTTTACCTTCAATGCTCTGTTTTTGTTAACCTGTTTGAGATATACAAGAATACATGACAAATTTTTGTATATTAAAGGAATATTAATATAGAAAAGATATCATAGGGGTTACAGCTTGTGTCTACAGCTTGTGTCTGACAGCTTTTGTCTCCCCCAAAGTGGCAGGCAGACATAGGTGGGGCTCTTCAGAAGTGGCTGACTCTAGAGTGTGTGACGCCGAGATTAAGGGTGTGTGATTACTAAATTAGTTCACTGATTGGTTCCACAAAGTTCTGGGCATGGATAATGGGAAGCTGCACCTTGGGTGTGAGTGCTACAAGCCCTTGGTGTAGAATATAAAGGACAAAACATAAAGGACAAAAAAAAGCTGCTGATGTCACTTGCCACTTACTGCTTCTTCACTGCCTTGCTACTGTGCTGCCTTCCACACGCCATGAACTGCTTTACTTCTGTGGTGCTCTGTCATGCTACCCTACCTTGGAGCCAGCCAACTGTGAGCAAAAACCTGTATGAACAGCAAGCTGTGATAAACCTTTTCTGCTTTCACATTGGGTGTTGGATATTCTGTCTCAGCAACAAGAAAAGCCACAAGAGAGAAGTTCACCAATGTTACTCAAAGGAGCTCTCCTTGTGTCTCTGAGAAACTTACATAGCCAGTACAAAATGAATGATAAGTTCAAAGAGTAAGACATACTGGTTATAGGTCAATACTCTTTATTATGTGCTATGGTTTGAATATACTCTTTCAATTCATATTCAACATTAATTATCACTATCAATATACTAAATTGTGGGACCTTCAGAGGTAACTAGATTGTGAGGGCAGAGCCCACATGAAAGGATTAGTGCCATATTGATGTAGGGATTATTTTAGGAGCTGGCTCCTGATAAAAGGGTATACTTTCCATACTCCCTCTTCTGTGGTCTTTTCTCGCCATATGATTCTTGTTGTCACTGCATGACACAAAAAGGATGCAGTCATTCAATGTCTGCAGAACTGTGAGCCTAATTAATATCTTTGCTCTATAAATTATCGAGTGTGGGGTATTCTGTTATGTCAGTGGAAATTGGACTGAGATATAAAGTAAGAGTGCTGTACAGCACAATGCCAGAAGACATATGATTATTGACTGAGCCCATGGACTGGCATATTTGTACCATTATTATTTGATGATTTCATTGATGAATATAGTACAGATCCCTCAGCAATTTCTAAAATTGAAAATACAAAATAAATGACATTTTCTTCTTTATAATGCTAAAAACATGCTCTAAGAGAAGTTGTATTGTTACTCTGTTTTGGAAAATGTATGGTTAATTATTAATGCCTATATTTTATTTCTTTATTTATTATGTTAAATTAGAGAATGATCAAAGTACAAGAGAGAACCATTTACTGAAAATGAGTTGTCCATACTGAACTCCTTACATTGCTCTCCTAACAGAACATTTGCAACACACACATATAACCTATTTTTTTGGGGTGGTGAGGGTATCAGGGATCAAACTCAGGACCTTGTGCTTGTGCTTACCAGGCAGGCACTTATGCCACGGAACTATATTCGGACCCCCTACACATATAACTTTAAAGATTGATCTTATTGCTAAAAGAAATCAGAAAGATAATACATAAGAAATGAGGGCCAGCCAAATAGCTCAGTGGACTAAAGTGCCTAAAAGCAAGCACAGGGGCTGGAGGTTTGATCCCTGGGCCTGCCATTGTGGCCCAGTCCCCGGGGTGCTCTGAGAAAGCAATTGAGACTGGGTGTGGTGTCACATGCCTGTAATTCTAGCACTTGCAAGGCTGTAAACAGACAGATCACTATGAGTCTGATCTAGTAGTGAGACCCTGAACACCCTGTAGACCCTTCCCTAAAAATACAGGAAAAAAAAAGAAAAAAGAAGTGAATTATATTTAATTCACAGCTAATAAGATTAAAATTTTCAGCTTTGATTCAATTCAAATTTCTGATTTTCTGTTAAGTATTTTTCAGATAAAACAAGTCTCAGACTAGTTGCAAAATGGATAATGTATAAACATTTCATTATGACATTATATTCAGGAAATTCCATTTCCATATTATATCCAAGTGATGTAGCTCAGTAGAAAAAGATAGCATTTTAAAAATGCCTGACTGTATCATTGGACAGTCAATAGATTGTGCTTTTAGGGTTGACTTTTACATATCAATATTTATTATGGAAATAAGTTAATGGCTTGATCAATGGCAGCATGATTCCTTTAATACATTGATTTTACTTTTCATGTTCTGGAGGAAAAATACTCAGTGATGTATGCATTAGTTATGTATTGCTGCATAACAGATTAAAACTCACTTAGCCCCTTAAAATGGGATGTATTTATTATTTACCAACTTCTGTGGATCAGAATTCTAGATAATGATTAGCTTGACTGAGTCTCTGTTCAGGGGCCCGTAGGTTATAATCATGATCTCCCCAACAAAACCATGTCCTTACCTGGAAGCCTCAGTGGAAGAACTCTGATTATGAGATTATCATGTTGTTTCCAAGATCCATTTTTCTATGTCTGGATAATTGAGGTCTTGTTTTTCATGCTGTTATAAGTTAGAAACTGTTCTCAACAATTAGAAATAAACTAGATGTGATGGTGAACTCCGGCTATTCCAGCTCTTGAGAGGCTAAGGCTGGACTATCACCCAAGTTTGAGTCTAGCCTGCACTGTGTGTTCAGTTTAAGGCCAGCCAGATCTCTACAGTTAGAGTCTAACTCAAAGAAACAATTCAAAATATAATACAAGTGGAAGTAATGTTCAGTTCCCTGGCACATGGTTTCCTTCCTAAATTGTTTCATAAATGGAAAGTGAGTGCTTCAAATTGTCACCATATTATCCCTTCTAATAATTGAACATCTACTTATTATGGGTTTTAAATATATTTTAATATCCTCACCCTTGCAATATGACATAATTATAAGGATACTCTATCATCCACTTCATATACTGTCAGTCAGAGGTAGGCTTCAGGATCCTAATCTCAAGGGGAGATTTTACTAAAGTGCAAATATTATAGAAGGAAAGTAAATATTGGAAACCACCTGAAGATGTTATTACTATATGTTTTAGATTTTTTTATATTTTAAATAATAATTTCAGACTACACTAGGATGTTAAGAATTGGTTGTTTATCCTTAATATTAAGTTTTCCTTCTCAATATCTTTTAACTTTTTGACAAAATCACACATCATTAATATTATTATTATTCAATATGGCCTAAAATTGTTTACTGAGATTTTCTAGATCTATATCTCAGTTACTCTTCTTTTGTTGCTAGGGAGAGTACTTGACACCCTAAATGAAGGAAGGAAAGGTTTCTTTGGCTCATAGTCAGTGGCGGTTTCAACACATACTCAGCTGGCTTCAATGCAGAGCAGCACATGGCAGAGGACAGCCTTTCATGGCAGCAGCACAGAGCAGAAGCCAAGGGATCAGCAGCAACTCAGGCAGCTAGCTAGCCTTCTCCACCCCCTTACACTGTAATGCAGAGTGTCTGCCCCAGGGCACTCATACCCACAATCCCATCATTGTCTCAAGATCAATCCACTCCAGAATTTGTCACATGACTGCATAAGGCTTTGAGGGTCGGGACAACTAGACACAAACCATAACATTCTACCCCTGGTGCCCCAAAGCCTCATGCACATCCCTTATGCAAAAGGCACTTTAGTCCATCTTTAAAATTTGCCAAATTCCTAACAGTTTCAGCTTTGCTACAAAGTCCAAGTCCTAAGTCTCTTCCAAGATCTAAGGCAAATTCTTAGCTATGAGCCCTTGTACAAATGAAATATTAAACACTTCCAACATTCAATGGCACAAGATAAAAATTAACCAGTCCAAAAGGTACACATAGCAAGATACCAAGCATTTGGACTGAAACAAGTCCAAAATTCACAAGGGCCAACATTAAGCCTTGTAGATACGTGTGGAACATCTGAAGCAATTTGTGGCAAATTGTGAGCTCCATGTGGCTCTGCTGCTATGGAACTCTTGGTGGTAGTTCCTATGACTTTTGTCTTAGCCCAGCTTTGCTCCCTCCTTGCAGTTTCTCTTAAATGATCCATGTTCCTGGCTTTTCCAGACTTCTGGAGTTTCCACAGAATAGGCTTCTCACTCACAGCTTTACATGCTGCCGACCTAGGGGCTCACTGCCTGACCTCTAATGCATTCTTCTGAAATCTAGGTGCAAGCCTCCTTAACCTCAGAACCCTTGTATTCTGCATGTGCCTAAACCCAAAGCCATGTGGATGATGCCAAGGTCTGCCTCCAGCTGGAGCAGTAGCCAGGCTTTCTTCTTTCTTGGCTGTAGGGGCTGAGTGCCTGGATCACTCCATTATGGATCCTAGTGTGGCCATAGCCTCCATTCTGGAATATGGGCTCTGTGTCTTTCCCCTCAAGGCAAAGTCCCTTACCCTTGCAATTCTGAGGCTGCAAAGGATGGAGACTTGCTGCCTCCTCTGATACCCTCAGGGCATCCTTCCCATTCCCTTGTTACTTCCTGGCAATGGAGATCTCAGCTCTATCTTTGTAATCCACAGCTTTATTGGAGCTTCCTTTCTGGCCAAACTCACAACATTTAAAATCATCCTGCTGGGCTCCTCTTGATTCTCAACATAAATCTGACTAAAAGCCCCCAATAATAGCCATGTCACTCCCTTAGTATTTGACTGCCTTGATATTTCTTTTGTGATATTAACCAGCACACTGAAAATAATCTCAATCTCAGGCAAATTCTTTGGACAGAGCAAAATGCAGACAAACTTTCTGTCAAGCCAAAACACACATTATCTGGAATGCAACTACCAATGCAGTCCTTCTTGCCAGAGGAAACCTCCCCAGCCTAGTCTTTACAGGCAGACTTTCTGTCAACCTTTTGGTCTTCTGAGCTCTGAACAGAATCTCCCATACAAAACAGCTGAAGCTGTTCAGCACTTTTCTTGTAGGTGACATCTCTGAACCTTTTCTCTCTTTTCTCATAAGCCATTCCCAAACGTTTGTAATCCACACAGTCAGATTTAGCCACAGCAACAACCCCACACTTGGTACCAAATTCTTTCTCTGTTGCTCTCCTCTTGTTGCTGGGACAAATACCTAACACTTAAGATGAAGGAAGGAAAGATTTATTTAGCTCATAGTCAGTGGAGGTTTCAGTTCATACGCAGCTGGCTCCAAGGCAGAGTGGCACATGGCAGAGGGCAGCCTTTCATGGCAGCAGCAAAGAGCAGAGAGTGAAGGGAGTGGCAGCAACTCAGGCAGCTAGCTACCTTCTCTCCCCTCCTTATATTGTAATGCAGAGTGTCTGCCTCAGTGCTCTCACACCATAATTCTAGAATTATCTCAAGAATCAATCAACTCCAGAATCTGTCCTATGACTGCATGAGGCTTTGGGAGGACAACTAGACACCAACCAAAATACTCTATAATCAGAAGATTTAGTTAAAAACGAACAGGTTAGAGTAAGTCATCCCTAAAATCTATCATATATATATATATATAAATTTAAAAGTTAAGAACAACTTTTCGTAAAAGCAATAAAGTATGTTTATGTTCTTGACAATAGTTTGGACTGACATTTTTTTGTTTCGGTTTAGCACACTAATGCCTAGAGACTAGTGTTCCACCTGAAATTTTCTGTTGTTATTTTTATTTATCTATAAATTTTGTATACTGTGGATTTATAAATTTTATATGATCAAATGTTTATACAATACTATAACAAGTAATATACAATAAAAGCAATAAACTATAAACAATTCTCATCATCAAGTTTAATGAATGAGAAAAAGAATTTAAAAACCCAGTAAAGAAAAATATAGTTATTCAATAGTAGATGCTTGGAGATTAGCCATTTGGAAAACAAAGTAATAATAAAGGTAAATTTCCAACTTCATGAAGTAAAACTTGTCTTTTTTTAAGAAAAGAGCAAAATGTTTAAAGTCAAGGACTAAAGCCAAAATTAGGAATAAGCAAAATAATTCATCTGAAGTTTTTCAAAGCACAGTCAATAAAGATCATATGTAAAGAAAAGATAGACTTGATTTGAACAAATAAAACTTTTATTTCTTGATTTCAAAAACCAGTATATAGGACCAGCCAGATAGTACAGTGGACTAAAGTACCTACATAGAGCATAGCAGCAGGGGTTCGATCCCCAGAACTGCCATGTGGGCCTCACCCCAGGGGTCACTGAGATGGTGATTTAGACTGAGTGTGATGTTGCGTTCCTGTAATCCCAGCACTTGAGAGGCTGAAAACAGGAGAATCACTATGAGTCTGATCTATGTGAAGAGACCCTGTAGACCCTGTACTAAATACATAAAAATGTATGTATGTATAAAATAAAAGTAAAAGATATGTTAATTTTTAATGTCTAAATGTCTTGTAATTTAACAAGGAAAACTCTAATAACATCAGTCAACAGAAGACGAAATAAGTAAAGCCATGCTGTTATGTTGAGCTGTGGGGGACTCAGGTCAATAATTTCTGACATTGCCAGTTAAACAGAAGACCCAATGCTATTATGGGCTACTGGACTCTTTTAGAATATTTTGCTGAGTTTACACACCTATAATATTCAATAACAGACTTAGAAAAAATGGGGTATACAGATGAATGTCCATTTTGTATCTGTGTATTCATGGTGGTTAGGATAAATATATAGTTACATTCTCTTAATGAATAGAATGATTTGTTCTAATGGTGTTTGTAAATAGGATCTCAAGTCCGCATCTTGTACAGCAATTAACCACTAAGAAGAATATATGCAGTGTGTTATTTGTTGAATCTGTAGTTCCGATTTGATTTGAAACTGTCTCATTGTTGTTTATCAATAAAATTTTGAAAAAAATTGCAGATTTTATCTTTTCATTAATTCAAATTATTTTTCCTAGATCTCCATAATATTTTCACATAAGTCATATGTAATGCTACTTCTTTCTATTATTGTGTTTTATTTTGTCCATTAAGTTATCAGCGATAGAAAAAGCTAGGTAAGTTTGGTTGGAAATAGTTGAATGCTAGTTCTTCAGCATGCCTTATAATTTCTTCTGTGTCTTTCCGATAATTCCTACAAGATCTTTCTATAATGTTTATGATAATTAACAAAATTTTCACCTGGTGAGGTGGCATATGTCTATAATTTCAAAACTTGGAAGGCTGAAACAGGAGGTTGCTGAAAGTTCAAGGCTATCCAGGACTACACAGTGAATTCAAGGCCAGCCTGAACTACACAGAAAGATTCTGTCTTAAAAAGACAAAAAAGAAAAAAAAAACTTTTCATTTTATGTTGTTTTTCATATTTATGAGCACAATAGTATTTGATGAATTCTCTTTTAATATATTTAATATCTTCTATGATTTGTATCTTCTCTCAAAGATAATTTCATTTTTCTTTTTTTTTTAAATTTATTTATTTATTTGGTCCAGGATCTCACTAGGCCTAGTTACTAGGTATTAGACTCCAAGTGATGCTCCTGTCTCAGCCTCCCACCACTGAGATTATAAGTGTGTACCCCCCCCCCCAGCTTCTGTCACTGGCTCAGCACGGGGGATTCCAAGCCCTGCACCTCTTGCAGTACTACTGGGGATCGAACCCCGGTCCATGTCTTTGCCAGTCAGTTGCTTATACCACTAAGCTGTCTCCCCAGCCTTTAATTTCATTTCTGTTTGACTTGTTTTCTTTTATTTCATTTTTGTAAAACTTAATGTTGTATATATTTTGTTATATCTTCTTCAAGAATTCATATATTATGTTTATCAATCAGTTGTTTTTTCTTATTAATACATGTCATTTCTTTATTTAATCATCTTATTATTTTGCTGATCTTTGAATTGACTAGTATATTTGTAGTGTCCAATGGAAAATCTAACATGAAAATAAAGTGTTTTATTTTTTTCAAGTTATGCTCATAGCTTTTCCTACCAATATTCTGCAATGATAACTTTGATTTCTTATTTCACTCAAATTGTATAGAACAATTTTTTTTTTAGTGTTTAGAGATTAGTCTTTTTACTTACCCTAAATTTTATTTTTATTGAAATGGAATCAGAGAATGAGGTTGGCACAATTTCTCTCTTTGGGAATTATTGAAATATTTTGCAACAATAAATCTTATTTTTACTTCATTATGTTGTTTTAAAATGTTTACAATATTTTTTATTGTTTGAAAGTAGCAATCTATAACTTAATTGTACATTTGTTTAATAGTATTTGAGATTACTTGTATTTTATTCTTAATTTATCAGCATTTGTCATTTCCCAAACTGATTTTTAAATTCATTTTCTCAGAATTCTATCAAATTATTTCTTCTTCCATGAAATTATATTTTAACTTGTTTCAAATTATTCTTTATCATTGGAATAAAAGAAGTTTAAATGACTACCTAGTTTTGATTTCAACTATTATTTGGTATCTTTCTTAAAGGACAGGCAGGTTCTAAAACAAAATTAGTCATAGTTCTTCCTTTTCTATCATATTTTGAACCCAGTTAAGCCAGCATTTTATAAAAACCTGAGCATTCAAACCTGTTACCCTTTTTAACTTTTCTAAAACCATTAACATCAGACTCATTCAATATTCTAATTTGCCCTTTCACAGATACACATTTTATTAAGTCACTCGCATGGGTCGACTTTCTATTTTTAAGTACATGTAAGTGTTTTGTTTCATTGTTTTCATGGCTCATTACTCCATGTCTTTAATTCTAACTTTGAAAAATGTTATTTCACAACCTACATGATGTATGTAATATGTTTTCTGGTATGTATTTGTATACATGTATGTATGTGTGCACTCTGAACTCTGAAAAAATCTGTGTAAAAAAGAAAGCATACTGAGAGAAGAAAGTCAGAGATTTTAAATATAACAAGGATAACACATCACATTTATGTTATTTAAGGACTGGAAAACAGACCTGAATGTCCCAGAATTAGTCTACGCATATTTACTTGAAAAATGATTAGTGTATTCAACAAATACTGTAAAATTCATATTCATTTAAGTGAAAATCTGTATCACTTATAATTTTTGTTTTAACTTTATTTTTTACTCTCTTTAAAAATAAAAAAAATAAAAGTGATTTTTGTTTCCATAGGGAAACAGATTTTATTTTCGTTTCATTTCAGTATGTGAGTGGTACAGTTAGCCCAAATCATCACTAACAACTTTAATTTATATATTCCTAAATAGGATTCACACCAGAAAGATGTTTTCTGTTCCCAAAACAATATTTAATCCCTTTTCTTAAGAAATAAAATGCTTCCACAGAAACATGCTAGCTCTCTTCATACATGTATTTCTTCCTTCTTTTCATTGCAGAAACTTCAGTGTCTAGCCCCCACTCCCCCCACAGCACATTTTTGGCTCTTATCAAGTCCACAGTATATTAGCAGACAGTATAAATGTTTTTCTCAGACTACCTACAATTTGAAGCATGTTTCTTTTCTTTTCTCCACTTTTCTTCTCTCTGTGTGTGTATATATATATATGTCTCTCTGTGTATCTCTCTCTCTCTCTCTCTCTCTCTCTCTCTCTCTCTCTCTCTCTCTCTCTGGTAATGGGGATTGAATGAGCTCAGAACATTCACACTGAGCTACATCCTTACCCCACTTTTGATTATATTATTTTGATACAGAGTCTCACTAAGTAGCTCAGGTTAGGCTGAGACATGTGATACTCCTGGGCTGGACTTCCAGAATTCTGAGATTAAGGTCTGGCCTGCTTTTCTCTTTCCTCCTCCTAGATAGACATGGCAGGAAGACCTTTAAATCAGGAAGATGAGGGCAACATTTTGTGAAATGATGGCCAAAGATGACAGAAAAACCTGGATTTTTCAATAATTTCATGTATCAGGGCTGCCATACCAACTGGTACCCCTTACCTCTAAAATACAGTGTAGAAAGATATAGAGATTTTTAGGCTACTGTGTATTTTAATCTTCTTATAGTAAATTAGCTTTATCCTTTTCTATCTCAATTAATTAAATAATATAAATGACATATATTTTATACTCTACCTTGCCAGGTTTTCTATCCTCTTTCTCAGAGATAATCATTATCTGAACTTTGCGACTACAATCACTTATCTTCTTGTTTTTATCTATACTTTTTTCATACATGTATAACAACATTTGTCATAACCAGGTTTTATTGTGAGTAGAAGATAGAATTGCACTAAAGTATTTTTTATTCTTTATAATTTTGTTGAGAAACAAATAGCAATGAGACAGTTTCAAAACCGATCAGTGGGACAGTTTCAATAAAAAATACATTGCACATTGTTGTCTCAGTGGTTGTTCATTGTACAACATGCAGACATGACACCCCATCCACAAAGACTATTAGAACAAGTCTCCTTATTTATTGAATTAAGAGAATGTAGCTATATAGCTATCCTAACTATTTTGAATATACAGATACAAAATAATTATTCATTTGTATCCCTTTTTTTGTTTAGCTTTGTCAGAGAAGGATATTTCATTTTCATTTAAATGTTGTAGGTGCAAGAATTCAGCAAAATATTCCAATATAGTCCAGTAGTCCATAAGAGTAGTGGGGTCATAAGCAGGACTGGCAATGTCAGAAGCTGTTGACTGAGCACTTTACAGCCCAGCATATCAACTGGGCTTCACCCCTTATACCTCATTTTTATAACTTTCTGCTGGATAGTTAAGATAAAGCAAAACATTATAACAAGAAATGTAACTTTTGTATCTGATAAGGTTCAAGTCCCCTCAGGATTTGTCCTAAAACCCTGTACTGAAGTTTGTAGATCCTTCGCCAGTGTCAGCCATGTGAATGAGTCACAGCCATTGCTTGACCAATTTGCTCTCTGTGAAAGCCTGAGAGAATGTTGTCTCTCCATGTGACTCCCCTTAGGCACACTGTACATCATCAATCACATTCCTCTGTGCCCCCATAATTTCCTTGATCAGAAAATTTGGGACACAACTGAGTTACATAATGTAACTATGTAACTATCTAGGATATAGGTTCTCCTATGTCCTGAGTCTTCACTGACCTTGAAAGGCTGGGGCCTGAATGTTGGCTGACCTTGTAGCCCTTCTTTTTCTCTAATTTTTGATCTGCAAACTTAGGTTCATAACCCTTCAGAAGAGAAGCTTGTTATTACCTTACAACATATGCAGTTGGGTTTAATCTAACTATCTCTCTGAATATCAAACAACTTAGGCATACCATGGAACAGGTATTTCCCATTAGGTATTAATATGTTAAATTTAAGTCCCTACAGAATATGAAGAAAAACATTTAAAAAGTAAAAAAAAATTAGAAAAATGAATAAGCAATTACATATTTTTACACAGAAATTTAGGAATCTTACCATATATAGCATTGTAGCAGGACAGCCCTGTAAAGTTTTTAACTTGAATTTTTTGCCAGTGAGATTGAGCAACTTTTCATATATTTAATCACCATTATTGTCTTTACATAAAGAAATATTATTCATTTGTCTTCTATATGCCTAAACTTATGGATTTTAAATATTTTAATATACTTTGGAATATGTTTTCAATTTTATGCATTCTAACTATCCTTTCTGAGTTTGGGCTCATTTTTACTTTCCTCAAGTTATTGTTTGGATCACAAGATGTTCTGGGTTTTAATATAATTGCACGTATCCAATGTTTCCTTTGTATTCATGATATTTTTGAAATATAGACATCTTATTCCAGAGAATGAAAATTTACTCTTAATATTTTTATAATTTTAAATTTTATGTCTTAAGTCCATGTAACATTGGTACCTTGATGACTGGGGATATACCCAGCCACTGCCTGGTCCTTGCTCCTATCTGCCATATGAAAATTATTGTTCCTTATTTGGTTAAAATTTGGCTATTCCATAACAACAATTTAACTACTTTAGCCAGTAAAATGTGAGCAGAAATGACATGTATGACTTCAGTATGAAGTTCTAGAAACATCACGTTTCCTGTGTTCTTCTCCTCTATTCTAACCCCCTTAATCCAGAATTAAGACAATACAGAGTGGCTCCTCAGCTATTTGAAAGACTGTTGTGTTAAAAAAAAATTACACCTTTAAGTTCATTTAGTTTTCTCTTTTATTGCTTTTACTATCCGTCACAGGGTAATATAGAGTGTTGTTTTGAAAACGACCTGTCAATCTAAGTATCCAGACCATTCATGTTTGTTGTTCTGCTTTTGTACATCCTCTCTTCAGTGGGGTTGGCCTTCTTAACCTTTGAGGCTCTTGCTCTTTTGTTTTTGTCTTTCGGAGACATGATTTCACTGTGCAGTTTAGGTTGGCCTTGGTTCACTTTGTAGCCCAGGCTGGACTTGAACTCACAATGATCCTCCTATCTCAGCCTCCTGATTTCTGGGAGACCTGCCCAACATGTGTGGCTCCTCAGACCTTTGATTATTATCTTTATTATGATTACTTACATGTCTGCATTTAAGTATTTCATATTTTTTGACTGGTTCCTGTATTTCCTTACTCTTAAACCAATCAATCTTAGTGTCTACTGAAGTCATATAAGTCAGAGCTTTTCATTTTGGACTTTAGAGAAAACGTTCTGGCTCTGAGTTAAGTCAACCTTAAGTATTGTCTTCTAATCTTTCTTGGTAATCCTTCTCTCAGCTCCTGGTAGTTACCTCACCTGCCTGTTCTATTAAAGACTCAATTACACGTCACAGTGAGATCTTCTGAAAATCTCTAGGCATTCGCTCTGTGTAGCTCTCTCCACTCCAGCACCCTTCCCCTGCCAACCCTGCCCATCAAGGTCTCTCAGAATCCTGGCCCTGTCTCTTCCCCTCTAGGTAAGTACTGGGCTTTGCCTGGATTTCTCCTTGTTTCTCAGATTAAAATCTCTATCAGAAAATAATGTACGCCATTTTTTTATCCACCAAATTTGTTTTCTATCAGGTGAATTATATCTCTTAGTTATTATGGATTGATCAGGTCCACAATCTCTGAAATAAGTGGATGGTAAGGGCTAAATAGAAGAGACAAGGAGTATGTTTTTAGGGCTCCAGGAGAATCAAAACCCTCTCACAAGTTTTGAGATTCTTTTGGGGCTAAGATCAAGATCTTCTCTGGGTGGCCTGTATTTATTTGGTGCTCAGAACAAAAGAAGTGAATACACAAGAAGGGCAGAAACCACACAAGGACTTCTCAGAGTAAGGAATTATGTTAATTGAGGAGAGCTATGTTAACTGGATGGAAATTTCCAACCTGGAGTGAGATGTTTGAGGCCACATTCTTTGTCTAGTTGAAATTAGAACCAAGTTTCCTTGGCTGTGACCTTTGGTTATCTTTGGGGCTTCACAACTTCACCCACCATTAGAGGCCTCAGTAGGGACCAGTGACTCACAGAGTTTCTCCACCACCCATCTCCAGACAAGGGCCTAAGCCTAGCACAGATTGACAAGTAAACATGAAAAGTCAATAGGGTAATTTAAATCATGCACAGAGCTGTTTCAAAGTGGTGTTTATCAGTTTTCTTTGTCTCAGATAATGACTTTTTGTTAGTCCAGTGATTGAGGACCAATCTAAATTTGGGTTTTGTAAGTATATTCCCATAGAAAAACTACTGTAACCTTAAATTCAGGTTAAAACAATGCCTTGAACACTTGTAAAATAAGATATAAAAATTTTGTTTGGCATTTCATGTTATTTGTTGAAATATATGGTTTAGAAATATTTGACTACTAAATCTGACTAAAGCCCTTTTTGCCTTTACTCTTAATTTTTGCACTTCAACTTGAAGTCATTTGACTCTAGAAATTAATTATTTAATGATTCATCAAATTCCAGTAATACTGTTCAAATGAAAAAAAGATAATTAATTTGCAATGTAAACATATGTAACAGATACAAGAAAGTGTTTTCATGGGGAATTCCACATTATTAATGGTAATGTAAATTAATTCTTGATGTAGTTCACTCAGACGTCTTACATAGACCTCTTTTCTGTTTATCTTTCTTCAGTATAGCCTACTATGTGATTGACTAGAAAAGATCACATTTTCTAAATTGTCTATGATGCAATTATTGATAAATATAAAACAAGATTCAATAATTATTATTGTGTACATTTTTTAAAATGATTGTAAAATTGTAAAAAAAAATTGTAAAAAATATTTAAATTCATGCAAAGGAATGAATTTATTCACACAGAGTCTATTATGTAATTGTAAAGAAAATTATTTCTATGGTACGTTGTTTCTGTATGTTGTATTTAACTTAGATACTACTGAAAATGGAGCTGTCATAGGAAGTATAAACTTGAATTGTTGTTGTTGTTGTTTTTGGTGGAACTGTGGATTGAATTCAGGCCCTTGTGCTTGCCAGGAAAGTGCTTATTCTACTGAGCCATCTCCTCCGTCCTAAAGTTAATTCTTTGAGAAATAAAATTAATATTGGGGCCAGCGAGATAGCTCAGCAGTCTAAAGCTCCTGCTTAGGCAAACTTGAGAAAGCACAGGAGACAGCGGTTTGATCCTGGGCACCACATGCTGTGCCAGCCCCACCCTCAGGTTGGGCTGAGATGAAAAAAACAAAACATTGGCTAGTTTTCTTTAGCTAGATGTCTTCCTGCAAAAATTTCATGTCATCTTTTTTTTTTTTTTGTGGAACTGGGGATTGAACTCAGGCCCTTGCTCTTGCCAGGGAAGCACTTATTCCACTGAGCCATCTCCCCAGCCCCTACATGCCATCTTAATTTCTACAAATCCATCTTTTTGGTGCCAGAAAGATGGCTTAGTGGAATAACCGGTTCCCTGGCAAGTGCAAGGGCCTGAGTTCAATATCCGGTTCCGACAAAAAAAAGGAAAGAAACGAAAAAAGAAAAAACAAATTCATCTTTTTATTCTTAATGCTTAAGAGAATGTCTGCCACAGTAAAATACATTCATTAAAGTTAGTCATGAATGTATAATGGATGATCCAATTTAAAAAAAAAAAACAAAACAGTGCCCTGAAGGTGACCAGTCCTTTTAAGATGTCTTCTTCACATATTCTATTATAGAATGTTCAAAGTGAGAGGCAACAAAATAACTTCTCACTAAGCATTCTCTGGTCACATTTAGAAATGATCACATTTTCTAAATTGTCTATGATGCAATTATTGATAAATATAAAACAAGATTCAATAATTATTATTGTGTACATTTTTGAAAATGATTGTAAAATTGTAAAAAAAATTGTAAAAAATATTTAAATTCATGCAAAGGAATGAATTTATTCACACAGAGTCTATTATTTAATTGTAAAGAAAATTATTTCTATGGTACGTTGTTTCTGTATGTTGTATTTAACTTAGATACTACTGAAAATGGAGCTGTCATAGGAAGTATAAAGTTGAATTTTTGTTGTTGTTGTTGTTTTTGGTGGAACTATGGATTGCATTCAGGCCCTTGTGCTTGCCAGGAAAGTGCTTATTCTACTGAGTTTAGTTCTTCATGATTACAGCTCCCACACTGTAATGATGACATTCACGTAAATTTGATCTATTGGAGCTGGAAAGATACCTTGGCAGTCTAAGTCCTTGCCTGGAAAGCACAAGGGCCCGAATTTGATTCTTGGTACCTCTTGCAGTGCCAGGCCCTGAGTCTCACGTGAAGTGAGCTAGCCACTGAGACCAGGCATGATATCACATGCTTATAATCCCAGTATTGTAGAGGCTGAGACAGGAGGATTCTTATGAGTTCTAGCTGCATAGAAAGACCCTGTACCAAATAAATAAATAAAAGATTAAAAACATTTAAAAATAAAATAAATAAATTTGACCTATTCATGGAAGTAATTTAAAAGTTGACAGTTTAATCCTATGGGAACCATGACAATTACTTTGTTCTAATTCAGATTTCCTCCTGAATAAATATATTTTTAAAACTTTGAGACACAAAAATAAGTGGTTATTGCCTTTCTACATTTTATTGGGATTTTGACTATGTCAAAATGTTGATTACTTTGTCAATATTACTTCTATTAATCCGTATAACATACACTATGAGAAGAAAATCTCACTTCATGGCTGTATGAGGGTGAGTGTGGAGTTGTTGAATAACACAAGACTACAGGCTCATGAGGAGCAGACTTAAGGATCTGGACCCATTACATCCTTTTCCAGAAGCTTCTAGCTCATCTGAGCATCTATTATGCTGAGTTTCCTCCCTGAGAAGTTTTATAGCCTGCCCACAGTAATCCTAGACTCAATGAAAGCACGTGCCAAAATAATGCATTAGAACAGGATGATTCATCTCAGTTAAAGCCTATTTTAATAACAAATACAAGAAGTATGAATTTATTGTTCATAATAGTAACAATTCCACAGTGAAAATTTTGTACTACAATAGCTTTAGATAGCTATATTAATAGCTGTTCAACTCTACGTAATGAAACGTTTAAATAATTGACAGAGAACAAAAGGAATCAATTTATTATGAAACTTAGATAAGTAATGCAAAGTATTCAAGTTTACATGTTTCAAAATATATTTTAAAATATAAATGAGTTTATGTATTTAAAGTTGAATGATACAGAAGTCAGGTTATGTTGTTTACATGTGTAATAAGATTATATAGACATAATAAGCTAAAGTTATACATATATAAAATATTTTCATTTACATATGTATTGTATGGGAAAGATAATGAAAGTCTTTTCATAGATTTCAAGTTATTTAGTATGAAAATATTTGCTATTGCATATATTATATAACTGACTTTATATGATTGAGGCTCTATACATTCTTTCCCAAATTTGTACCAATTGTTGACATCATTTGGAGAAGACAGAAAAATAAATCTAAACTGTTTTATACTCAGCAGTACTTATTTTATTTAATAAATTTAGTATACAAATTTCTAACATAACCCCTTTAAATTTTATTCCTTTCATTTTTTTGATCAAAATGATCTTAGTTTTACTATAGTCTCAATTTTTTTCTTTACTCAGCTAATAGTGGCATTTTCCCACCAGGACATGAAGCAGTTCCATTCTCTACTTCTTCTTTGTTCTATGCATTCATTTCAGACTGTTATCACAAATAAAAAAAGTATTTTTCTAGATAATTTTATATTGCATTTAAGACTCACCTTCCTCACATTTACAAAGGGTCTACAAACTGTGGTTCAGGGTTTCAGGATAAATCCTGAGGGGATTTGTTGGACCTTGTCAGATACAAATGTTATATTTCTTGCTATATAATTTTTGCTTTATCTTGATCTTAACCATTCAGCAGAAAAGTATAATAACAAAGAATGAAAGTAAAGACATATTAATATGCTAAGCTGTGAAGGGCTCAAGTCAGCAACTTCTGACATTGCCAGTCCTACAGATAACCCACTACTATTTTGGACTACTGGACTACATTGGAATATTTTGCTGAATTCACGCACCTACAATATTTCAATGGCAATGGAATATCCATCTCTGACAAAACTAAACAAAAAAGG
>NW_004524828.1:573597-576083 GCF_000260255.1 Octodon degus | reverse complement strand
ATATATTTGTTATTGTAATACAAAATGTATGATGCTTTAGATTGTAGATTTGCTCTAGTTTATACATATTTTGTGCTCTTGTTCAGGAGAAAACACATATACTTTCAGATTGCACACTTCTTTATATTTGAAAATACATTCAGCTTTTAAGTAAAAGAGAATAGATTTTGCCACTGAAAGTATAAATCACAAGCCAACAATAAGTTTACTTGCAAACAATAATACATAAATCTTTGGCAGCATTCATAAAAATGATGTTTGTAAAGTTTACTTTAAAGCAAACTGCAAAGCTCTTGCTTCCTACTTCCTAACACTCATCTTTTATTTAATAGCTTTCATTTAAACTGATCCACATCAAGTCATTAAAGAAGTGACTTAGCTTGAAAATACAATTAAAAAATATATTAATTGCTCCTACTATATGGACTCTAGGAGAAAACCAGAAGAAAGAAGGAGAAGGGGAAGAAAAAGAGGAAGAGGAAAAGGAAGGGGAAGTCGAGGAGCAGGATGAAGAAGAAGCCTAGATTAAATACCAATTTCATTTTTTTAGACAAGAAAGCCTCAAGAATATACAGATTTTAACTTTAATTTTCTTTTCTTCATTCTCAATATATTTTATGTGTCTATTTCAAGGAATTATCAACAATGTAGGTTCAGCCTGGTTTAGTTTAACAGTCCCATTGAAAATTAGTGCAAACAAGGGGAACATCACATATCTCTACTCAGAATTATATTCACTGGAAACAAAAGCTTCTGAGTGGTGCTAAAAGTCATATGAATACATAAAACAGAATAAAGTACACTTGCTGCAACATACCAATTTCATAAATATTCTGTCAATAAAAGAAATTAAGCCATGAAAGAATATATACCATATATTTAGATCTATATAAATATCCAAAAAGATAAAATTATAGGGAAAATTAATATTGTGACTATAAGTTGGTCCAACATTCATTTTAGGATGATAAAAATGCTCTAAAATTAGATTATGGTAATAATTGTACATCTTTATAAAATACATTAATGTAATAATTTAAGAATCAGTTTTTGCATTGATTCATGTTTGATCATTTTCTCCTATGAAAATGATTTCATCAAAAGTGTAAGTGAAGGAGCCTGCTTAGGCAGAGTACAGTGGCTAGGGTTCGATCCCTGCAGTGCAGTGCCAGCTCTGCCGCCAGGGCACTCTAAGAGCAACTGAGACTGAGTGTGGTGGCGCATGCCTGTAATCCCAGCGCTTGGGAGGCTGAAAACAGGAGAATCATTATGAGTCTGATCTGTGTAGTGAGAACCTTGTAGACCTGTCCTAAACACATTAAAAAAAGAAAAAAAAAAAAGCATAGGTGAGGGAGGCGAGATAACTCAGTGGATTAAAGCACCTACTCAGGCAAATGCAAGGACTGCGTTTGGATCCCTGGCACCACAGGCTGTGCTGGCCCTGTGCCAGGGCACAATGAGTGGGCCACCAAGACGGGTGGTGGTTCATGCCTGTAATTCCAGCGCTGGGGAGGTAGAGACAGGATGATCATTACAAGTCCAAGCTGCACAACAGGACCTTGCACCAAATAAATAAATAAGTAGAAATTTTGAAAAAATATTTAATATTAAAATGTATTTGATGATCTCAGAAAATATAAAAGTATTTTTGAATAATCATATTTTCTATTTTTTATATGATAAAAAATATTTTAAAACTTCCATTACTTTCAGCAGGCATTAACATATGGGTTTGTTTCCTATATTTGTTGTATGCAGTTTACTCAAGATATATTTTCAAATAAATATGCTAACATCTATTTGATATCTTACACGAAATGAGTTGTTCTACATTTTTTTAATGAAAATTCAGATCCTAGTATTTCCATGTAGTTTAAGAGTATAGGCTAGGGGCAGAAAATAGCTCAGTAGAATAAGGGCCTGAGTTCAAGCCCCAATTCCGGAAAAAAAAAAAAATAGGCTAGTGAATTGTTTAATAGATAGTAGAATTGGGTAGTGACTCATTCAGTCTATAGAAATGATGGTTTCTTTTCTTTTTCTTTTTTTGCAGAACTGGGCATTGAACTTAGACCCTTGAACTTGCCAGGGAAGTGCTTATTCTACTGAGCCATCTCCCCCGCACCAGAAATGATAGTTTCTAAAGCAATGATTTTGAAGGACTTTAAATTTGTCAAAGCAGGTATCCCATAAACACTGAGCACTGTACCTGATTATACAGAAATGAACTCTGCAAAGAGAAAATCATCTAATAAAAAGAAATGAATTTTCTTCTTTCCAAATATGAACATTTTAGTGCACTAATGTACTGGAAGTAATTATTTATTCTGATCTATTATTTTTTTTTCTTTTTTTAAATGAATTTAAGACAGGGTGTACAGGGTCTCACTACGTAGATCAGATTCATAGTGATTCTCCTGCTTTCAGCCTCCCAAGCGCTGGGATTACAGGTGTGCACCAGCACACCAGTCTCAATCGCTGTCTCAGCG
>NW_004524828.1:572589-573401 GCF_000260255.1 Octodon degus | reverse complement strand
GGGGGGGGGGAGCAGCACAGCAGGCCGGGGGATCGAACCAGGCGCTTTAATCCCCTGAGCTATCTGTCTGGCTGCCCGTTCTGATCTTTTGATGTTGGTCCAACTCTCGGGGCTGAAGTGTGTATATCTAATAATTATTCACACTGCAAAGTAGCATCTTTTGACCTGAAACTTATTTTTAAATTATTTATATTAGCAAAGTTTTCAAGCTTCTGTTTTACAACTTCCAGACATCTGCATAATAATAAATCAAAAATAGTAATGAATAATTGGCTTTTGTTTTTAATATGTTAGAATGAAACGTTTTACTAGCTTTTTAAAAAGCTTGTTACATGGTTGAATGAAAAGACATGAGATAAAACTTAGAAAAGATCTGTGTAGAAAGTATCCAGTTGTCTATAAAATGTGTTCGGACTGTTATCTGTGCTAATGAAAAGAGCAATTTTGAGCTGCACTCAGGATTTAGCTTCCACTTTCTTTTCAATTGGATGACAATTTTCTGTATTTAATATCAGTCCTTTCTCGCATCAACTAATTGCCTTGATATTATGAATAAAATATAATGTAGCTTTAGGTAAAGATCAAATTATGAACATGTGAATTCTTATTAATAATCGGCCATAAAATTTTCATGATTATAAAACAATATGAGTAACTAGCTACAGAAAATGTGGAAATACATAGGAGAAAAACTAATCTGTTTTTCAAATTGTTGTTTTGGTCAGGGATGTAGCTCAGTGATGCAGCATCTGCCTAGCAAGCCCGACATCATGAGTTCTAGTCCTTCTACCAAAAAAAAAAAAAAAAAAAAA
>NW_004524828.1:543324-572411 GCF_000260255.1 Octodon degus | reverse complement strand
TCTATATATATATATAGATCTGAGTTATGTCCTCAGCCCTAAAATATAATTTAAATTCATATAGGTCTATACATCTAATACATCTTAAAAACCTAAGAAATGAAATGCGCTATTCTAAAAATCAGATATAGGTCAATTTAGGAATATAAATATATTTATTTTAACATTAGCAACAAAGTTTAACATGGAACAAGTGAGTTTACAATTTTAATGTGATCATTAGTTATGATTTCTAAAATTGTCTCTACTTTGTATAAGCACAATAAGAATTCCATAGCCTCATTGGAATTTGTGGATATTTTGCTTTAGTTGTTGATATAAAAAGGAAATTTGTACATCAAATTTGGCAAGTCTCATTTTTATTAAATGATAATATTGTTAGTTACTGATTTTGTTTTATTCATTTATTAATGGTTTATATTTTGTTTCAATGTCATAAACATTTTATTTTGTGCAGAAAATAAATAAATAAATTCAAAAGAAAATATTCACGGTCAGATATATTGAGAACTTTGACAAATTTTGAGGCAATAAAACACAAAACTCTTCCATTTATCTCATGTAAATAGCCAATAATTCTATAAGTTATGGATAGAGGTAAATGATTCTTCATACAGGGCCTAGAACTCTAGCCATTATGAATAACAGAAAATATTACTATGTACAAATCCAGCTTAAAATGAAATAAACTAATAAAAATCAGAATGATGAATGAAAAATATGAACTTTTATTAATCACTAGCCAAAACATGACTGTCTTATATCTGATTTCTTTTATTTTCAAATATAAAGTAACTTGATCATTTGAATGAGTCAACATCTATACATTATCGAAAAATTATAAAATAGAATGACAGCCTTGCAAATCAAATGAAAAATTCCCAGCACTACTAGAAATGAATCACAGAGATGCTTACTGGAGTGATACGGCCCCTGGAAATTTCCACATTTCCTACTGTGTACTCAGGTGAGATTGTTTCTTTTTAAAATGAAAATAAAAGTTTTTAAAAATGAAATGAAAATAGAAGAGAAAAAAGATTTCTTTTAACAGCAAGTCCTGTCTCATCCCTATAAAGTATCTGCTTTCACACATTAAAATTTAGTAGGATAAAAAAACATGTTTCATTGATACAATGATAGATAAAAAAGATCAATCTAGACACAAAAATGGGACTAAAAATATTCATCGAAGTCTTCAAATATATGTCAGATTGCAATAAATCTTCCCTGCATGCTCGGAGGCTGAGGCAGGAGGACTGAAAACTTGACCACAGCCTAGGCAACTTAGGGTCTTACAGAGACCGCATCTCAGAATAAATAATAAAAAGTTTAAAAAGTGGGCTAGAGATGTAGGTCAATAGAAAGGTCATAGATTCTATTTTTCAATAACAAAAGAAAAATAAGGATAATTCAAGGACACAGAAGTAAATGTGTTTGTTGAAGAAGTTATACAACCTTTTGGAAGTGTTAAAAGTGCTTCAAATCCCACCACAATCTGTTTTCAAGTGTATTTTCTGCTTTTATCTAGTCATGGGCAAAACTTAGACAGACTGTATGTTGAAAATTTATCAATATTATGAAAACCCTGCTTTGGTTTAAAGAATGAAGAAATTGTTAAATTTTAGGCTGGTGGAATTTCTGAAGGGCCATTAAAGGGAGAAAATATCTTGAAACTGTTCATCATCTTATAAAAAGTTGAAAGTTATGCAGTGCTAATAGCATTTTCAGCAGACTCAGAGGAACAGTTTCGGGTTACTGGATGAGCTTAGTAGATTAACAAAACACTGATCCTGCAAAAACAAGTTAACTTTGTCACCAGGGGTTGCCAGGAAAATCTCCTTGTACTTGAAGGAATATCAGAGAAATGAAACTCCCAGCTGAGGCAAAATCTGAACAAGAAAACAAGTTGCTTTGTGAAAAAGAAGCAAACAGAAGAAAAGAAATAATTTAGGTACTATGCATTTATTTCATGTATAGCAATTACATATATATGAAATATGTATTCATGTAAAGTTCATTTCAAAAGATCTAAGACACTTATTACAGTACAGAATGATCTCTATATTGGTGCTGAATTTTAGCATCTTTTTTATCTTTAGGCAAGATTTGGTAAATTTTCACAAGTATCAAATATGCTGATTATTATATGCAATTCTTCGTTGAGTAAATGTTGAATCTGATGCACAAAACAAGTATCAATAAAATGCTTATAAATTGTTGTATTTCATCACTTAAAATAATTTCAAAGTCCCACATTTAAATGTTAAGACTTTAACAAAGTTTATAAAGGTCACATGTCAAATTTATTAATTTCTTAGATTAATTAGAAAGTATATTACCAGTGAGTATAAGTGGTTTTACTGAGTAAATGCTACTTTGCTTTTATGTGCTGACATACTCATGATCCAAAAAAGAAATATGTATATACATATGTTTATGCAATTATGCTAGATTCCTGTCCTGAGTTAGGAACAATCATTGCAAAGGAAATTGGTTTGGTGGTTGTATGTGTTATCATTCACATCCATGTGTGTATATTTGTTTTATATTACTTCTCTTTCAACACATTTGAAATTTGCATTCTGTTGTATAACTATCTTCCAATAATCATTTAGATAGCCTTTCTTTAACTTGTTTCAGGATTCATAATCAGTCCTTTAGTGTAATAGATTTTTCCACTTGTGGTTCATGATTTTATTATTATCTTAATTTTAGACGGATTCATTTTGTTATAACTACTGCCACAAAGTACCACAAAAGGCTTGTGTTGAACAACAGAAATGTGTTTCTTAGTTTTAGAGGCTGGACTTTGAAATCAAGATGTTGACAGGGATGTTTTCTTTCAGACTGCTGTGAAGGAGCTGTTTCCTGTATTTCTTTTGTGCCTGACATTGTCTTTCCTGGGAATATATTTGAACACTTTCCTTTATTAAGGATAGTATGTTCAAATAATTTTACTTGCCACACGTTAAGCCAAATTCATCTGTGAAAGTTGATGATCCTGGTAGGGTAATGATTTTACTGCAAAAACAGACAGCCATCACTCACAGGAGCTTAAGCTAGAAGCTAAGCTACACAATAGAAGTTTCCATTGGGATCTTGTAGACGTTCCTCCTCTATCAAGCGTTTCCTCCTCTGAGTCATCAGCAGCCCAGACTCAATGTCCCAAGCTGCTAGTCATCCTCAGGAACCAGCACCTGTCTCTGGTATCACTTATCTCTTGCAGTTGCTGCCGTCGTCCCCATCCAGCCACTAGAACAGGAAATAGGACACGGATACTTGTGGTAAGAGCATTTACCAAAAACTGCACTTCAGGGAAGCTTCTGAAGCTGGAGATCGATTACAAGTGCAAGGATGAGCGAGGTCAGCCCCGGGCAATTGGAGGCAGCGGAGGGGAGCCACGTGACTGAGCTCCCGCAGCCCTGAGGACGCGAGCGAGGCACCCAGGAAAACCAGGCAAACAAATTGTTAGGCAGTAGGGCTCCACCACTTACCCACCACCCGAGTGTATAAATAAACGTGTTGCAGTCCTTGAGCAGTTCCTCTTCGCCCACCCGTAGAGGGCTCCACCGACCTCAGATTTCTGCACTCTGACTCCTCATTTCTTAGTCCTCCTCCTCCACCAACCTTCACCCCAAGAGTGAGAGCTGGACTGGGCATACAGTACATAGTATCTGCGGCGTCTTATTGTACAGAACAAAAGGCAGACATTGGACCACATGTAATCTGAAAGTTGAAGTCTTTTGCGTGGGATCCATGTATTTGACAAGAATTTATGTTAATATAGAAGATAATAGATGTTAGGGAAAACTATTCAGTAGCACTAGAGCCCACACTTGAATAATCTTATATATGCACTTAAAACTTGCTTACCATGCACTGAATGTGCTTGCTTCTCGAGGTAACCTCAATGTCACATGCCATTAAAATGTTATATCAGGTCCGGTGAGACAGCTCAATGGTCTAAAGCACCTTCTTTGGCAAGCTTAGGCAGGTGTAGGGGATCATGGTTTTATCCCCAGCACCACATGCTGCCCCAGCCCCACCCTCAGGATTGGCTCAGCTTGACAAGAAAAAAAAAAGTTATATCAAATTCTAGGAAACGTGCAGTCTTATTTGTTAGATCATAATTTAAATCATCTTGGGATAGCAATTTTAAAAGTTGAAAAGTGACCCCCTCATCTTATTCACGCTGACCCAACTTCTCCCTAATCTGTCTGACAATAGAGTAGGAACATATCAGCAAAATACTTTTCATTAGGGTTGGGGAGATTGCTCAGTGGTTTAAGTGCCTGCCTGGCAAACGCAAAGACCAGGGTTCTGGTACCACATGCCATGCTGACCCCAAAACCTGGTTTGTTGGCACATGCCTGTAATCCCAGCTGTGGGGAGACTGAGACAGAAGGATCACCATGGGTCTGAGTTGTATAGTGAGACCCTGTACCAAAAAAATATTTTTTTTTTCTGTATTTAGGACAGGGCCTACAGGGTATGACTATGTAGATTGGACTCATAGTGATTCTCCCATTTTCAGTCTCCCAAGTGCTGGGATTACAGGCACAGGCCACCACTGCCAGTGTCTATCACCCTCTCAGCACACCCTGGGGATAGGGCCAGCACAGTGAGCCAGGGATCAAACTCAGTCCTTGTGTCTGCCTAAACAGGTACTTTAATATGCTGAGCTATCTGGCTGGCCCTGTATATATTTTTAATGAAATGTCTATTAGTATTTTTGCCCATTTTTAAATTTTATATGCTGTATATTATATACAATACATATGACAAAATATGCTATATATTACTCTGTATTTAATATATATATATAAATAATTGAAATTTGCATATTTCAATTTATAGAATTTAGGTAAACTTTTGTAGAAAGAAAATTCATGGTTTAATATAAATTAATATAAAGAAAATAATGAAAGTAAGTTAATAATTTATTCAATAAATTAGAAAGTATAAAATTAATATAAGAAAAATAAAATGAAACAGATATAACATAATGAATTTAAATAAATAGCAAAATTTATTTACTATAGCAACAATAAAAATTTGAAGCTAATCAGGGATAAAGGATAAAATGCAAATACATACATTAGACAAAATCAGAGCTAAAAGGATATAAATTTAATGGTGTGAGGTTAATTTTCTTCTTATTTTGTATTAATAGAGTTGGGACCTGGATGAAAGAGATAATTTAGGGGAAAATATAAACTGCCTTTACCAAATGCACAACATAATCTCAAATATCAGAATAGAATATCAAAGAAATAGGTATTCTAAAAGGCACCATGTTCAAAAAATGGATTGCATCCGAGAGGAGCTCCAGGAGAGGTGGTTCAGGCTGTCTCCTCACTGGGGCGCCCCGAGTTTTTTGTTCCCATGCCACAGGGGATTCCTGGGGCCCGGGCAATGCTGGGCCTACTTTTCATGCATTCCTAAGAAAATGTTTAATTTGTACATTTGGCGCAGTGAAATACTAACAAAAATACTGCGTAACAAAATAGATCAAGTAAGATGTACACTGTAATATAGGTTTTATGAATGTGATTCTCTTCTTTTACTTATTTACAAAAAATATTTATGATAGTTTCATCTTTTGCTTGAAGGAAATGAGTTTCACATTTCTCTGGCATGTCTGAATCAGCAATAGCAATATTCATGTATTTTGCAGCCACTAACAAGAAAATAAATGTTGATTAAATACAAATATGACAACATTGCGGATCATTTTAATTACTGCAGGAGCTATTACAGGTGGGTAGCTCTATAGTTTAGATACAAAGGAAAACGTTATAATTCCTTTCCTTGAAAGGAGAAAACAGAAAAGACAGAGCAAAATTTTATTATGTTACTGAGAACAGTATACCATGTACAACCTATGAATTAGAATGTTTCTTATTCCCATAATTATCTTTTTAGTAGTAGAACATAGATTATTATGGGTAACTGAAACTGGAAAGCAAACTGCATATTAGGGCCAACTATGATTTAAAAGCTTCTTAAAATACTCTGAAGCACAGGTAAAGAAAGTATAACTTCCAATTGTTTTATGAAGTTGTCAAAATATTAACCTAAAAGAATAATAAAAGATACAACTCATCTGCTGTGCCACATCCTCCTAAGTTTCCAGACAAACTTCAATCCTGGGTGCCAGTTTATGAAACATTAAAAGACGGCTGGAGATAGCTTGGCCATCAAAGCGCCTGCCTGCCTGCCTGCCTGGCAAGGGCGAGGCCCGAGTTGGATCCCTGGTGCTGCACGCTGTGCTGGCCGCCGAAACCGGTGTGGTAGTGCATGCCTGTAATCCCAGTGCTGGACAGGCTGAGACAGGAGGATCACTGAGAGACTGAACTGCATAAAGAGTCCCTGTATCAAATAAATAAATAAGACAGTAAAGGAAATACCAGGAAACACTCCCCCAGAAGTGTAATAATCAAGACTGTCTTATTTCATGAATGTACTTCTGCTGCTATCTCCAAATCTGACTGCTCTGATACTACCACCTACATTTAGCACTTAAATGCTATTTTAATAATTGTATGCTTATTCATGGTTCTGGAGTGTGCAATATGTGGAGGCGATCTTGCAGCATAGCTAGTCTACAGCAAATGAATGTCTTTTTTATTTTATCTTTAAAAAGGTAAGACAGAATTTCATAAAAATATTAGGAGAATAAAAAGAGTTAATTCATTGCATATTTTCATCTTGAGAGTACCTAATCAGAGTAAAAGGCATGGGCATAGAACCTCCGATTTATCTGAGCACCAACCTTCCTTTTCAGTGAAGTGAGGAGCTTTAATAGTATAGTTAACCTGCATTTTTCTCTTTTTCCTTTCTCCTATCCTAGTTTTTTTTTTTCTTCTAAACATTTTTTTCCCATTTCACAATATCTATTGTACAGTTTAGGTCATATTTACTCAATCAATTTCTCATACAAGGGAGACAATATGATTTTCACACATAGGAGTCTGATTTATTTCACTTATGGGTAAGGTCTCTAGTTGCATCCATTTACCTATAAAAGTCTCAAGATTATCCTTCTTTATGGCTCAGTAGTACTTTATCATATAAAAACTACCACACCAGTTTTACCCATTCCTTGGTTGACGGACAAGGGTTTCTTTTCAAGAGTCAGCTAGTACAAATTGTACAGCCGTGAGCAAGAGTGCACATATGTCGCTGTAGTGTGATGTTTTTAATTCTTCCGGGAAGATACCCAGAAGGGAAATAGCTGGGTCAAATGGACCCGCTAATACTAGCTTTTTGAGGAATTGCCATTCACAGACATCATGATATTCTAGGTAGACAACCCAAAAACTCCACCAAAAGACTTCTAGGTTTTATAACCACATTCAGTAGTGTAGCTGGATACAAGGTCAACACTCCAAAGTTAATGACATCGCTGTACACAAACAACAACCTCTATTAGCTTCTCTCAATGCTAGGTCAGTGTTCTGCTGTGTCACCCTTTACAGTGTTGCTATTTTCCAATCTTAAATTAGTTGTATTTTATTATGTGATTTATTCACAAAGGATTAAGTTTGTGGTGACATTTAATGTGAAACATATATAAATACTAATAATCCTCAGAAAGCTTTGAAAATCAGATCTGGGAGTGGCTAAGAGTCTCTTGGTTGTCACCTCGCATCCTTCATCCCTGTCTCACCTAGTAGATGACCAGTGTCATGGCTCTTTGACTCTTTTCCCTATGACTACAATGTGTACTGTGCTACTTATATGTGTTCTTTTATTTTTTATGCTATTGAAAAATTTACTTTTTAGTAAATGTTTAGTTACATGGATGTCACAATGATTTGGGGAAGTTGGTACACGTGTATGCCATGGCTGCTTTTTTGTTGTTGTTGGGTGATTTTTTTGTGCTCCTTTCCTCTTAGTAGCTTAATTTGGACTTATTTTCTGTTTGTGAAGTATAGCAGTTTTTCTAAACCAGTAATTACTGTTACAGCACTAAGTGTAGTGCTTAGTTTTATGTTATGTTCCTTATTCAGGGATGTAGTAGTACTTTTGCCTTGCATACCACATATTCATTGGTAGTTTTGCATTAAAACTACTCAAAACAACAACAAATTAAGAGTAAATAACACTTTCCAAATTGAAGGATACAGTTTTTGAAAAGCCACCTCATTTAGTTGTTAAATTCAGAGTAAGATATACCATATCAGTATATCTGAGAGTGTAGAACGAACAAACTTTTTTTCATTTCTGACTTTTATTTCCTTTTCTTCTTACTTACCCCAAACAATCTACTACACTTGTCTGTATCTTTTTTCCTATAGGGCTACTATGCAACCATTTCCTGGAATTTAAAAAAAAAAATCTGCTCTAATATAAGACTTACACAGGCTTTTTAGATGAACTGGATATTCAAATGTCTTTCTGAGAACAATAGGCAGCATCAGATTATCTTGCTAATGGAAGTAAATGCCTTCCCTGATTGGAATGAAAGTGCCATAGCACTGTACATTTTCTGTTCTTATTGTAAGAAGGAATAAGATTGGAATAAGTACTGAAGGAAGGAAGGAAAAAATAAGGTAATTTTCTTTGGGTCATGCCTGGACGAGTATAAAGAGGCCCAGAAAAGGTGTGAGAGGAGGTGTTAGGAAAGCTCCTAATTAAAGGTAGCTGCCAGGAGGGAGCAGAAGGGACACTGGCTTTAGAGCAGTGAACTAGCAAGTCCAGACTTACAGGAATTCATCTACCTGAGGTCTGGAACAGTCAAACCAGCTTGAGGCCATCTATCACCATAGCAGTTAGTGGCCGCAGGGGCTGTTTGAACCCCAGATTCCTGGAGAGAGTACAATACCAGAGTGACTACATCACAGAGCTCCTGACCCTGAGATCCGGTAAGTAGATGTTCAAAAAGCAAGGATCAAGAGATTTGGTTCTCCCTGGGCACTTAGCTCTGTTGGTGAACAGGCATTCATTAGAGAGATAAGGCTCAAGTTTGAGAGATAGGTCTCAAGTATTAGCAAGAGCCTATCTGAGGCCTCCTAAAGCAAAACAGCAGGCCACCCACCACAGCAGAGAGGGCTCAGAGAAGCCACAGCTGTGGCCCAAGTAGAAGGCTAGGACCAAGGAAGTAATTTTATTACAAATGATAGTGTCACCAAGAAAAGCAAATGTTACTAAGCAAGATAAACATTTATTCTTCCTGTTCCCAAATATACATTTTTGTTTACTTTTTACCAATCTTGGTAATGTTTAATTTAGGTAGCATGAAAATTTTAAGGTTAGGTTTCAAATTTTTTGGAACTGGAAAGAATATAGAGATAATTTATTTTACCACATATCTATAAAAAAATCCTTTCCAATGACAAATGTACCAACAAGGGAAATTGTCTAGCTGCTTACAGTCATTCAACTACTGAGTAATAATAGTAGCAAGAATGCTCTATGCAATACAGATTCTTCTTCTAATAGTTAATTTCCTGAAAGGATTTTAAATTTTACTTCTATTCTGAAAGCATATAATAATGTTTTGACACTTAAACTTGTGAGATTGTAGATCCTTTGTGCCTCATGAACTAAATTAAAAATCTTATAGATATAACTCATTTACAGTGACAGGAACTAACATATTCTGTGTAAATATACAAACTTCATAGGATATTTCTCATACCCATTTAAATACTTTATATATAGAAATATGGGAACTGATTGATAAATAGATAAAGAACTGATGTATATATATACACAAATATATTTTTGAAGATGCAATTGATGGATATGTGGTAAATTAGTTCATTTCCATTGCTATAGCAAAATACTGAGCGCTGTGTAGGTACTTTTAAGAAGAGATTTATTCAGCTTATAGTTTCTTAGTCTGAAATTCCTATGGGATTGGAATCCCCTATGGAGTTATTTCATGGTGGATGACATTATGAAGGGAAAACAAGAAAGAGGGATAGATCACATCATGAGACAGAGAGCCAACGGAGACTCAGGGGTCAGGCTTGCTCTTTTCTAACTACCTTATAATTCGAAATAACTGAACTTTCATAAAAACTGTATCAATTTCTTCCAATGGTAGTACCCTTGATGACTAGGGCCCACCTTGTAAATATCCTATCACTTCCTGCCATGCTTAGGACCAAACTCACAACGCGTACACTCTTGGCTGACAAGCTCAAACCATAATGCATTGTTAGCTCCAATTTCCTTGAAACTGCTCCACAATAGGCACTTTTGCTACTGGTTATATTGTTACAGTGACCTTCAGAAGGAAGGTGTTAGGAAAAAGGGACTTCACTTGGAGTTACATGACATGCTGAGCACCTCGGCACAGACTTTTGGGATTAAAGTGTCATCTTAATATCCATTTTAAAAAATTCTGATTTTAGCCTACCATATGAGTCAATCCATTCACACTATTAGAGACATCTATTGTACTTTTACTGAGAAAAAAATATATATGTATATAGATGGATCAGTGTATAGACAGATACAGGTAGACAGTTAAGAGGAAGAGAAAGAGAAAGACACCAGCAGATAGGCAAAGAGAGAGAAATAAGTGAAGAAATTCAGTGTTCTGGTTTCTCAGGAATGGGTGAACACATAACCCCACCTGAATGTGTATAATATAGGAGGTGATTACCTGCTATAAAAATATTACATGATGTCAAGGTCCTCAACAATGTATCCCAGAAGTACAATACAATCCAAAAACACACATCTTTTTTAGAGCCAGGGCAATCATTTTTAATTAGAAAATAAAATCAACAGATGCCAATTCTGATATGACTCAGATGTTGGACTCATTTGACAAAGATGGAATCTGCTTTTATGTGTGGTTATGAATTCTAGTAATAAGTGGAAAAATTAGGAACTCTTGGCAAAAATATATTTTATATAAGTCATAGAACTAAAAACTATAGAAAACTAAATAAAAACCCACTGGATGGGTTCAATAGTAGATTGAAGATGACAAAAGAAAGCATAGTGAGCTTGCTTATAGAGTAATAGAAATTACCAAATATTTGTAATAAAGAAAAAAATGTTCATCTTGTACCAGGCTTCAAATCAAATGCTGCAAATCAAATCCAAATCAAATGATCTAATGTCAGTGTTATCATATTCCAGAAAAAGACAAAAGAGCATAAGTAAAGAAATTATGTCAAGAAATAGCAAGTGAAATTTTCCCAAATTTGGTTAAATACAAAAACTTCCAGATGGAAAATGTTAAGAAAAATTCAAACAAAATAACCTCAATGAGGTTATTTTCTAGTTTTCTTTTGAAAACTCAAGACAAAAACACCCTGAACTTCTCTTAATTTTCTTTCCCTCTAAAAGCATTAATTCCTAAATAATAGCATTGGCAGATGCACACTGAAGTGTTTTTATTTTTTCAGCATTTGAAACATGCAGCGCTAAGCACGTCCTTCTGATTTCATGGATTCAGATGTGAGACTTGTATTGCTCAAACTGTTGTTCATTTTAAGAAGTGTGCCATTTCTATTTAACTATACTCATTTTATCATTATTCTTATGGCTCTAATTCTAGTCGAGTGTATAAAGCAATAGTTTAGAAAGACAGTTTTTTGAATTTTAATAATCAGTGACAATGATCTAATTGCCTGGTGGAAGAATAAGACAAAATTCTGATCTGATACTTTTACAGTTTAGGCAGAAGCAGGTTCCAACAAATTGCTCTTCTAAAATGAGATTGTAGAGAAAGTGTTCTTATACACTATTTGTTGTTCACTACCTATAAATCTAATGTATCTGGGTGTTATCTTGTGTGTTTTTCTCTCCATAATCCACTGTTCTATGATTCCACATTATAACCTTGTTAATAGTTGCCCAGTTTTGTGATGCACATTCTATTGTTCCCAGTTCTTCAAGTCAATTTGAATCATTTCTGTTACTCAGTATATTTCCAGTTATGTTTATCTCCTATCAAACTCTAACACAAGAATAGCCAAACTAATAGTTAATAGCTGAGAGTGTTATCTGTTTCAAATCATGATTTCATTGTTGGTACTAAGAATATCTTCCAACGTATTTTGTTGTCTTTGCTGATGCAAATAAAAAACACTCAGGACCACCGACCGGATAAAAAGAGCTGCAATTTTTTAAATTTGTTTTCCATTAGGAAGTAAAAATCACAATTGCCACACACACACACACACACACACACACACACACACACAAACTTACTTTGAAGACAGCAAAGATTTTACGTTAAATTGGTAGGACTTGAACAACGACTTTATCTACAGATGACCTCAATACATGGTGCACTAAGATTTACACTTTGCACTGTTTCTGATGTCAGAGCTCTCATCATATATGCTGTCACTGTTGTGGTATAAATTCATACTTTTAATTTAAATGTCAATATTAAAGCATTAATATTTACCAATAACTAATATATGAAATACAGCAACTAATGTAATAGGATTTACTATTTAGTTTGTACAGAAAATGACTTTATAAGATAATAACAGGGATACAATGAGATCATCCATTTGAAATACTTTGTAAAATATACTAGAAATTTAATTAAATGTTCAGTAATTCATTGTAAAATAAGAAATCAAGCAGTTAAGTGTATTCAAATGATTTTTAAAAGAGAAAGAACACCCTGATTATATAAAATAAGCATGCAAAAGTCATGCTTTTAAACTTTTGCAAAAATATGTTTGTTTCTTGATTCTCTAAAAATGTATAAATAGTGTATGTGGAACCCCCCGGGCTAAGATAATAGATTTTATTTTGATATTCCTCACTTTCTACATTTACATTTGCTGTGCTATCAGAAAGATATGCTTGGGGCCTGGGAGATGGCTCAGTAGGATAAGCGCTTGACTGGCAAACACAAGGATCTGAGTTCAATCCCCAGTTCCGCAAAAAAAAAAAAAAAAGATATGCTTGTTTATTTTTCCTAAGTGTCTGTATAATAATGTTTAGCAAATATAATAAACAGACTATCTGTTACCATGCACCTCAATATCTCATTTCAACAATGATCTTAAGTGTGACGGCAACATCAATGAAAGTACAAGAGGAAGAGAAGAGCACAGGGGAAGGAGAAGTGGCAATCACTAACAGCCAACGTACACATAACGGAGACAGCTCTCCTTGCGTTTGGAAGGCTGGAGAAGGCCTCATAGGATTGCCTTGGAAAGAACAGGTGCCTACCAGAACCACAAGGCGGAATTTGCTCAGCTAGCACGGCAGACAACGCAGCTCTGCAAAGGCTCTGCACTTGCCAAGAGACTGTAATCAGAAGGATCAGGGGTACCCCTGAGATGGTGAGAAATGAGGAGACTGATATCTATTTCGAAATCATATTGTTATTGATAAGGAAAGAGAATTGGAAGCTCATTCCTTCATATATTTCTTTCTGAATTATTGAGAAATATCTATTTCACGGTAATTTTTAAATCTTTTTCTCGTTACTTGTCTCTAAATTCAATATGTATCTTGTGTTGCTAATAGAAATGCAATCAGCTTTCATTTGAGTGGATATTTAAAATTCTAAATAAAATTGTCATTTATCAAATTATGCCTGTACATCACTCGAAGATAAACCTGCCAAAACTGTAAGCGTAAATACTTTCACATTCACTTCGTATATCAGAGACTAAGCAAATGACATATTTTTCCAAGTGAAAGAAATGACATGTCTGACAGGTGAAATTAGCAACATCTATCCAATTCTATTCACTAAATATTTATTGTATAATGGGTGCTCAATACAGAATCTGTGCTTCATGTCTACAGTGCAGATAGAGAAATAGGTCAAGATCCCTGTCTAACTGGAGCATATGTTCTGCTGGAGTTTCACGGGGGAGCGGGTTCTGTCTAAGTGATTCATTGATAAGTGTATCCACAAAAAGTGAGCAGTGATTTTGTTTTGTTTTGTTTTCTTGTTTTTTTTTTTTTTTCCTTCAGAGTTTTTCCTTCTGCAGTCCAAGTTGGCCTTGAACTCACTTTGTAACCCAGGTGGCTTAGAACTTGCAATGATTCTCCTGCCTCAACCTTCCAAGTCCTGGGATTACAGGAGTGGGCTACCATGCCCACCTTAAAGAAAAAAATAAGCCATTTTTGTTGTTCATTAAAACAAAAGCTTGGCTTCTCCTTTTAAAAACTTAGGTTACAAATCAGTTATTGCATTCTGTTTAAATAGTCCATGTTTCATGGAATAGTCAAGTATTTCGTGTTTCAGAATTTTCTAATCTTTAATTAGTTAAACATATATTCATAAAATACAAATAGAGGATTTTTACCTTCAAACTCATTTTATAAATTAAGTAGTATCCTGATTTTGGTAGTTTTCTATCATTTATTTTTATTTATTTTTTTCAGAGAGGTTCTCACTACATCCTGAGAGAGTTGAGAGTTGAGAGTTCTGGGACATTTAACTTTCCAGAAAACAGCATAAAACCTTCTTAGCTAATTCATGTTTGGAAGGACTTTTGAAATACTTCATTATCTATGATTTACTTAAAAGGTATTTAATAATAATACACACACAACTTTGTGTCACATTTACAGTTTAATGATTTTTAGGGAAAAGCTTTTTAAGATTGAATGGGCCTAAATTAATACTTCTATCAATAATGACTGAAGTAATGGAACTAAATGAAATACATATCCATAAGAAGATATTGTGTACCATTTACTAAGCTTGTACACCTGAGAAAATATGTTAATGCAAATAATTGTTGTGTTAAAATTGTAGCCAAACATATCTGCAGGTTTTAAGCTGTCTAACGTAATTTTATGTTCTCAATGAATAATGTTTAACATTTAAACCAAAAACAGTTCGGCAGGAATAATTAAAGGCTTAAGTTAAATACATAGACAGTCATTTAAATTTAGATCTGCAATAACATTTACTATTATTCTCCAAGGCTTTGACTGCTTGACAGAAACAAAGTACTCTGGGATTAATTTCAAGAAATGGTGCCAACTGTGCCGCAATTTGCTGTAATTAAGACATGAAAGAACACTAAATATTCAGATTAAAAGAAGCATGATGGAGCATGATAGAGAGCCAAGGTGTGGCTGGGAGCTGATCAAAGAGGCTAAGGATACCCTACTGATGGCTCTGAAAGCAACCTCAGTAAACTTTGTGAGATTTCTTTTAAAGAATTAACCTCTGTTTATCATTTCAGTGTTTGATTACATTTTATGTCTTTCCTCACTCAAATTTAAAGCTGAAACATCAGGAGTTAGAAAGATAATAGAACTGAAAGGAAAATGACAAACACGGTATTCTCATAAAGATAATTAGTTTAAGTGGCGTGGCGAAGTCATTAGGAGGGTATCATAATTATCTTTATGGAGGGATTTCCCTGAGTGTCACATTAATGTAGTTTCCTTTAGAGTTAAATGAAAGAGTTGTATAGATGTTAACTCAAAGAGATTAAATACCCTCTTTTTGTTCATTAAATTCTTCTTTATATTTTAAAGAAAAGAATTCATTTTGATCGAACTAGTCTCCTTTTCCATTCCCTAAGAATTATGGGAAACATTTTATTTTGCCTTTGAACCTTTATGTATTGATTAACACTATATTTAGGCTAATGGTGAATCTTCCCTTCAACTGACTTTTTTTTTAAAAGAGCGATCTAAGGGTTTTGATCTTAGAAGAGATGTGGATATTTGACCTAGTTGCTAATGAGGGGCTGTGTAATCTCCAGTATCCTATAGCTCGAAATAGCAGGATGCAGTATAAAAAGTACATCATAAAAGCCAGTATTGGAATGCTTTTTGTCTTCACAGACAGTATGCAAAAAAAAAAAAAAAAAAAAAACGACATTCTAAGAGAGTCAGAAGCTGGACTCCTGGAGACAGATGAAGCCATCGAAATCAAAGCAGGTAAGGTGAAGCACCTTGACAGGGTGGTCAAGAGACTGAAAGCAAGCTCCTAGTGTGGACACAGAGAAAAGCATTTGGAGAGAGCAATCACCTTCACCAAAGCAGGACCGCAGCTGCCGGATGCGACTGCGGGATCCACAGAGAGCAGGCTGTGGAGAAGTAATAGTGCACCCTGGATTGTGTGCTGTGCAAGAATAGGAATCTGTTTTAGCTTGACCAAAGAAAATTTCACATTAGGGCTATATGATTAGAGACTCAAAATAGAAAACGTGGATCTCTTCAAGCTTTGAGGTGGATGCTGCAAAGGGTCAGCATCTTTGGGAGAACCATGAAAACAAAACTGAGTCAGTTCCACACTCAGAAGTCTTTGCAGAAAATGCATTTAGTGCCCGTAGGACACAGACCATGTATGCTAGCTCTGTTCCTGATTCTGCAAATCTTCAGAGAAAGAAGTAAAGCTCTTCTTGTATACAGCAGTTGAGCATTTCATATTAATACCCACTCTGGAATTTTTATCTTTCTCATAATAATTAAAATAGTTGAGGATATATCAAATGTATTCCACAGACTCTAGTGTTTAATTTATATAAAATTGAAATAAAATGTTTCTCACAGCATAATCAGCATTACCCATAATCTGTGGTGCATACACACAACATTGATTCTCTTTAGTTGGTATCTTTCTGTTAAAAGCATTCTTTTCCTGCCACATAAGTAATATGAAGTCCTGAATGTTATTGTCATTGTTATTACCTTTGAGCTTTTCTTTTACTAAGCTTTGAGTGTAACAGTTTCATGAAATAAAATATTAATAGAATCATCGGGTGCATAATGCACAACTTTTGTTCAACACCTTAATTTTTCCTTCCTCTATTCACACATTGCCAGATACATGTTTCTGGATAAAACCCCCTAGAGGTCTCCCGCAAATTCTTTTTCAATACAACCAGATCATTGCAGATAATTGTATTACACAGTATATCGATCCAAAATCGTTGTGCACCGGAAACATCTGAAAAAACATGATTATAGCTTTCTGTTTATTGTTCGTACATCATATAAGCAGGCTTTTGTGTGAATCACCTGTAAGAAAGGCAAGGTGGAAACATCAGAGAAATTACCTCTTTACAAGAATCTATTGATCACTTTAAATCAAAGAAGTATGTTTGACATAAGATTACCTGCCAGTTTGAACATTAGGTACACTATGTTATAGCCCGGGGCAGTTGTAAGTCTGACAAAGGGATTGTAAATAAAGCATGCAGCTGTGAGCGCCTCTGGCCTGGGATCGACTCAGGCTCAAGTCCAAGACATAGGTAAACTTAAAATAATTTACCCCTTTTTAACCAGCACATAATGAATTAGAGTAGACTCTTAGGAGAACTCTGATGCGTAAATCTCTTAGCTATTTCAAAAAGGCAAGTGCCATAGAAAATTCACATCATACACAGTTCAGGAAAGGTCTTTGTTGTATATGTGCTACAAGTTGTCTCAACTAATCTAGAAGTTAGTGTACTAGTATAGGGAGACTCTTCAAAAAGGAGAATTATTCCAGCATTCTTATAGCCATAAAAATATGTGTGTGGCTTTACGGGCCCAGGTCTTTTAAGCTAAAAGACCTGTCTGTTCGATGCAGGAAAATTCTGCTTACACCTCATTTAAAAAGTTTTGGGGCAGTTTTCTTTTTTAAGAAATATAGACCATAAAAGAAGTGAAAAATCACATAAAATAAAATATTGCACTTAAACAGCTTCTGTAACTGCATAACAATACCAAAACCATATCACCACAAAAGGATTGATTTTTTTTTTTTTTATTTGGCTGCCTTTACTCACTGGTCAAGAACAGAGAAGGGCTTTACATATTTCTTAATCTTGTGAGATTTCTCTTTTATTTTGAAAGCAAATTTGTTGTAGCCTTCTCATTGGATTTTTTTCCTCTAACTTTTTAACATGTGTTAAAATTATTAAACATTTAGCTCATTTGTTCAAGAGAGATTCTGATGTATTTAGAATTTAATAAAGATGAGCTCTGGGTGATGCATTCTTCCTTGTTAAATATTTAGCTGTTTGTGTTAGCTCTGTGGTTTCCTGAGGCACAAATTTAAACTGTTAATATATAGCAGATTTAAGCTATAAAAAGGGGAGATGCTGTAATTTCTTCTGGGGCAAAGCTGGTCATTTTGAGCATTTGTAATGCAAGCATGTATAGATATATTTATTGAAAAGTAACTTCTCTGTAGCTAAAAATCTATCAACGAGAAATGAATCAGATTTTTTTTTAGATCAGGGAAACATCATTTAACTTCAAAGACTGAATGATCAACGCAGCATATTTAAAAGTAGCAGCTTCTTTATGAGTTTGCCTGTAAGAGACACCTCTGACATAGGACTGTAATATCTTTGTTCACAACTTTATGGAAGCTTAAAGTGAGCACTATAATTTTGGACACAAAATAAGAATCATTAAAGAAAGATGTTCTTTTTATATTAGGGTTATTGCTTGCTTATTGCTGTTACTGTTGATTGAGAGAACTAAAATGTATTTCTTTTTTTTCATCATTTTGAACTGCAACATTGAAATTATTTTTCATAAAATAACATCTCCTTTAATGTAGTTGATTATGTATCTGTTTTAACTTTGAGACACCTCCAGAAATACAGTATACAGCATAAAATGTATAAATATATATCAAAACATGTTTTAGAAATATAATGCTTGATAATATTAACATTTGATAAAATATAGTTGAAGAAATGCACATAAAAATCAGATGAACACTTTTGTAAAGAAAAACATTTGAACACAAAATACAGATATATATCTTTAGGAATACAGTCAACAAAGAACAAAGGAAAAATGTCTTTGTCTTAAATCACTTTATGTTTTGAGCGCTTGAAGCATATTGCCAAAGTCTGCCTTGGTCTAATGAAAGAGTGCCATCTATTGGATGACCTTGAAAGAGTACTTAAATTTCATAAATATGTGAAAATAAATCAATGAAGAGCAATCATTTCAGTAAAATTCATAAATTCATAATAATCTCTGTCTATATGAATATATAAGGATATATATGTATGTATTTGAAATTTGCGCTACAGAAATAATATGAATGCTGCTTATTCCCATTCCCATTAATAATATACATAGATAGTAACTGATGTTGCCAAATAAACTGAGCATATTGTCTGTTAAAACTTGTAATTTTATAATTACAGTGTTTGTTAAACTGGAAGTTCTTACCTGCCTCTTCTATTCCTACACATATACTGTTGTTTACTTGTGTTTTAAGCAAGGAAATCTCAGAATTGTCTACATGAGGTTGTATTTTGACAAGAATCTGTTTAAATCTTCCTCAATATTGCATTGTCTTAAATTTAAACTAAAAAAGAAAAAATGTGAAAGGAAAACAAAATATATTAGCTTTGTTTTTTTTAAAACGTTCTTGTTTTATCTTTCAGACCAAGAACTTGCCAGTCAACATGAAAAACTTCTTCTAATGGAATCCAGCTTGAAAGCTACTCAAGAGCAGCTAACTGAAAAAATAGCAGAAACAGTTCGCCAAGAACAGAACAGTAGAAAACCCCAGACAGAGCTGAAGACAGTGACAGAAGGGATTATTGCTTCTAAAGAAGAAAAAAATGATTACAAGTGAGTTGTTTTTTAGTATTTCAGAAAGTTTTACTTTACATGCTGAAATCAGTTGATCCTTTTAACGTTTGTTGTTAAATGTTTAAATCTCTATGTCTTGCAAAAGGTTATGAGTGTATGTGATAGTTTATACAGTACCTTGTTGATTCCAAACGAGAAATAAATTTTAAATTTACAACGTTTCTTAACTGAAATGGCACGTGTTTAAAATGTTAACAGTCCTTTTCCAAATTCTAAGTAATGACATGGCAGGTAACTTGATTGTTAACTACCAAAAAATGCACAAGGTGATGCACGAGAAAGAATACACTGTATTTCAGCAGCACCTATCTGCCAATGGCCTTCTCATCTTTCTCCTTCTGGAGTCCAAAGGTTACATATGGCTCTTGTTGCCTTTTTTTTTTTTTTTTTTTTAAGTAGCTGCTCTAAGCAAGACACTATTAAATTGAGAGACATTTAGTGTACTTTTTGGTCAGGTCATTGAGCAATGTAAAGAAATGTGAGTAAAAGTAATAAATCTAGGCTAGTTTTCAACCATTTGAGAGGATTGTTCTTAGTGGAATAACTTTAAGGATTAATTCGTTTTGATTAGCCCAATACTTGTGTTAGCAGTATACTTAACATAATGCCTTCAGATTTTATCAGTTGGTTTTCAAATAAATGTTACAGAACTGAGTAGTCTCATAATTAAGTATCCTGTTCTCTCTGTCCTTTTCTTGGTCTTCTTAGTCTGTTACAAAAATTAATGATTAAAATATCATAGCCACATGTATACCATCCCCATTTTTTGGAGTTTATCAAAAACTACACTTTGCTCACGGAGTAATCACAGTAGATGCTGCCCATACATCTAGAATTTTTTTTCTCCTATCACTCATATATTCAACCTAGTCCTGAAGTCAAAGTTAAATGTGTATTTTATGGTAACTGAACTTTGAAAGGCAAATTATAAACTCATAAAAATTATTAAATGTCTTGATGTAACTTTTTAAGTTAATTTGTAAATCTAACTAATAATGTTAAAGTGAATTGTTTTTGTTTTCATGAGAAATTTATTTGTTTTTCAATCCAAAGTTTAATAGGATAAGATATGAAAATAATTTAACAAGCCAGATTAAGATTTTACATAATTCTAAGTAGAATTCAGTATGATGATAAACTGTTTTCCATGCATGTGCAGAGGGCTGAATATAAGTAATGTAAAAACTATATGTAACAAATATTAAAAGGTAACGATGTGGTACCAAGGACCAAAGAAATATAGAGGAAATTTTCTCAGAGAAAGGCTAAAGTCAGATACTACTTACTATCGTTATAAATACTATAATATTTAAGATATCTAAGTTATATTAGGGTAATTATGCACTTAACATATATTTGGAAAACAAGAAATATGTAAAATTGCTGTGTATTCTAGTGTATTGTTAAAAATTGCATTCGATACAAACAATATTATTATAATAATGCCTATTTGTAATGGACATCATTTAATGGTAACTTTTCAGTATAATTGCAAAAATTATTATTTCTGACATAAATCTGGAAGCTAAGATTAAGATCTGATTCCAGTCTTGGAATTTATAAGTAAGTAAATGAGACAGTGATTCTCCCAGTTAAAACATAGAAAATGATCAACTTAAAATTTTATATGCTTGATTTAAATTTATATATTTTATATTGCTTGTAAAATCAAGTGAAATATTCTTAATGTAATAGCACTGGTGAGGAACACAAGTATCTAGTCGTTTAAAAGCAGTTCAAATTGCAATAGTATTTTTATAGTTCCAGCTATTTGAATCCGTTCATTATCAAATATTTGAAGTCATTAATTGTAAGCATGTATTATTACATAATGTTATAGGAAAGCTATTGAATTTTAAAGAAACTGAAAAATTGTCCTGCTCAAAATATTAGTTTCTTAAGACAAACAAGTGTTACCTTTCTTTAAAAACAGCTGGGCCCTACCTTGTCCCAATGTGTGCTTTCATGCCAGACGAATGTGTCTAAAAGTGAAAAATATGCTGCTTTTAAATGTGAAAGAAACCTGAAGACTTGTTATGCTTTTAGGTTTTTTTCCTCTAAACTCAATCGACAGGTGGAAGGAGGCAATTAAATTAGCAAATAGATACAGTACCGGGTCATAGCAGACACTGCGGCACACACCGTTTAGTAGAAAGGTGTGCTGGGTGTCACAAGGCCTTCGTGCTTTGCAGGTAGCAGGTAGTTCATTTCAGTAGTTGGCTCTTATCTGTAAAACTACATCTACTAACTGGCTTGTCATAAATGCACAGAACACAGAGTTACAGTCAAAGACTTGAGAAGCTTTCACCAAAAGTATGATATTTTGGGCTTTTAACATTTTTAATTAGAGAAATAGTTTTCTTAAATTATGTTTCTTTTGAAAAGGAAAATATAGAAAACACAAATATATTTTAAATGTGTTGGTATTGGTCATAAAAACAATAAATAGCAATTATATTTTAAAGGGGAACTGTTACAACTTGAAATATATATCGACCCTATGTTTACTTTTAAATAATAGTGATTAGTAGTAATAATAATGTGCCTAAGAATTTTTTGGCAAATAATTAACTCAAATAGTTTTAATTCATTGACTTTGGAATAGTTATTCACAACTAGTCATTCATTTCTCCAATTGTATGACTAGGTTAAGTAATTTCATAGCCAAAAAGAACTACATTGAAAAAAATATATGCAAAAATTTGGTAATCTAAAGATACAATCTTATAAGATGATCTTAAAGCTCTATTTCAATAAAGTTGTTTTTAGAATATTAGAATTTAGATTTTATTTCTCCCCTCCTTTTTCTGAACTAAATGTAGAGAACACACACCATCCACTCAGTGTAAGCCTGTTACACTTGAAAGATTTGTTCTGAATGTCCAGTGGGAACCTGGAAATCGTAATAATTTGTAGTATCGATTGAGTGAAGCTATGCAGCTGGGGCCTCCGGTGAATAGACAGGAATAGACATTTTATTGATTAACTTTTACAGTCATATTTTCAAGACTCTGCTGCAACATAATTTTCACTTCCCAGCTTTATGTTGCTGCATCATGAAACTTGGATTCTTCTCCCTTAACATTTACCCACTTGAGGAAAAGAGTATGCGCATGCCTTGCCAGGTTTATGTTCTGCAGAGACGCACAACTCTCTGGCAATAATTTCTCTGAAGTATTATTCTACTGCAAACAGTAGAAAGAAACTGTTTGATTATAACATTTGTGAATTCTCATTATGGCAGCTATTGGTAATTAAACTTCTTCATATTTTTCTCCTTATCCTATTTAAGAATCTTAATTTTGCCAATGTAAATTCATGCATGTAAATATCAAAGTGAATTATCTTGTGATGGCTTTTTTACTCATTTATATTTCATACTTTATTTAATATGAGCAGCAGAAGAAAATTATTGTGATAATAGTCTATAACTTACTTTAAAATGAAAGCTATGAAATACTAAATCATCTGTCCAATTTTTCAAAGCATGCAAAGGTGAATATACACCTATCAGATATATATGCTATTTCGATTGTCCTGTGAGAAGTTTTTCTGTTTTTCAGTTAAGTAAAAACAAAGTTACATTTGCATACTACAAGTATTTTGTATTAAATTATATTTTTATTTACCTTATTTCTTGCTACTCTGCATTTTTGATAACTGAAGCCAACTGTAGATTTTATGTTGTTGCTTACAGATGTGTAGAAATTTCACTCTAATTTTATATACAGGGTGGTAGCAGATATTAAATGCTAAACCTAATTTTAAAAATAGAAAGTTTTTAAAAGATTATTTCAAATCCTTAGTTGCTCACATCTTTGCATTATTTTATATTTCTGGATTTGAAAAATCTAATCTTAGAATAAATTGATCAAAGAAAAAATCTGAGAACTTCATGTCACGACTTAAACCAGAGGATATGAAATATAATTAATTAGAAAAAATGTAGTGACAACTCTTTATAATGAAGTAAGATATTTTGTATTCTATGAAGTTTATATCTGTTCTGCTTAAAGTTATGTTTTGAAAATTCAAGATGTTTGATAACATACAATTTGGTTCTAAATTTTGTAGATTGCATTACAAAAACATTTGAAGTAATTTATATGTAAATCATTTATTTCATTCAAAATAAAATTGGGTAAATTACAAAATATTTTTCTCATGTTATTGAATATTAAATTTTCCCATCATAGTCAAGAAGTTTTTTTTGTTGTTGTTTCCTATTGGTTTTCAAGATACAGCTATTGAGAATTTCTTTAAATTTTTTCCATGGGACATTCATTCATTTTAAACAAAATAGAAAGCCACTTTATGTATGGCCTATATGTAACCATAATGCATGTGGAAATTCCATAATGAGTGATACTAATAAGGTGCATTCACTTGTTTTGAGATTTTTCCATTATTTGCATGTTTTCTATTCTAATGGAATTTTTATAATGCAAAATATCTAGGGGTTATTTGCTTCATTATAAATGGAAGATTCACCTACAATAATCAAATTTCCAGCTTATTCATCAAAAGAAGCCACACAATTAAGACAGATCAAGAAATAAACGCAAAACACAGAAACTCACAATTGAGATTGATTTCTGTGTAATCCTGTAAAGGAATCCCCACTTATTGATCAACGTTAAAGCCTATGGATAGCACTTAGAAAGATAAAGTAAGCAAGGTCAGATAATCAAAGCATTTAAATAGTAAAAACAGCAACTGCCACTGTAGACTGCTAAAATAAATCCATAATACAAATTGCTTTAGTAAAAAGTGGATGAGCAGCTGATCTTCCTATTGAACTCTGATACTGTTCAGTGACCACACTGGGGAACAGATTGGGAGAAATGCCTTAAAGATCAATATTGAGTGAGATGTAGCAGGGATTTATTTTTTACATGAAGGCATTACAGGTGTGAGGATAGACCTCTTCAGCAAATGTCTTCAAGGGAAGATTGTTTACTGCAGTTAAAAATTGCCGTCTATGCATGATAACGCCATCCAAATCATAGAAACACTTTCTTGTTTCAAAATAATTGTTTGAGTGGGTTTAAAATAGCTACAGCATTTGAAAATATGGTGAGTTGATTTATACTGAAATAGTAGTGGGAACAATTTTTAAGTAAAATTATTTTTCATTCTAAAACTAAATAAAATATAATTTATATATTTGTCTTTGATACAGATTTAAGGTACAAAATAATCGTTAAAGGTAGCCTCTTGTCCTGTGCAGAGGAATAAAAACTGCAGAACAAAGGATAGGAAAAGTACTTTGAAATTATATGGGAATGGAATACAGCTGATGGGACTCCAATAAATTTGGAAACTTATTGGGATTAGGGGAGTCCTAGTTTTAATGAGAGCGATTGAATTCTACTGGCTTTCTACATTCCTGGTTTTAGTGAATTCCAATGGGAGCTTTCAGTATTTAGATCTATGCCCATCACAATTATATATTACAATATAAACTACCTTTATGAGGAAGTTTGAGTTTAACTTCTATTTAATGAAAAATCTTCATGACTATAATAATGTTCTGGAAAGACCAATATGTTTAGTAGAAGTACATGTACTTTTGTTGTACTGGGACAAAGGGATTCATTAGTCAAAATATATAATCATGTAATTTAATTATGGCCTCCTTTTTCTTAGATCTCCATAACTGTCACCTTATGTCATTATGCATTTCTTTGTTTTAAATGCAGCCACTTGCTCATGGCATGCAGCCTACTGTACCTTGACCATAGGATTTTCTACACAGATCTTGATGCCAGGTATTTCTGGCAAAATATATCCAGTCTTCTAGTATTTAAACACTGTGCTTGGATCAATATTATAAAATTTCTAATCAAATTTACTTTACTTTCAAAACATTTCTAGGTCAAACTTCTCAATTACATGACTCAAGCCTTAACATCTTTTACTCTATTTCTTCCAAACTAGAGAAGAAAGAAGCAGAATGGAGATTGGTGACAGTTAAGACAGAATTTTCTATATTTAAATAAAAATCAGTTATATAATATAAGCTTATTTTTTCCATTCACTTCTTATCATAAAATAGTTATTTACAACTATTGTAGTCTTCATGTTTACATATGAATTGCTGATAGCAGCAATTTTAATGGTAAAATTGTGAAAAAATATTCATAGTTGTCAGAAAAAGGTCATTCTATTTGCATTCATTAGGAACCTGGAGGACCATGCAATGTGTGTTTCCTTTGGGGTGTTGCAGTATTGATTTATATACAGCTGTAGGAAAAATTAATTAGGATTATATTTCACTTATTACTGCAGGCTGTGTAATAAGAAAGAAAACACTTTGCATTAGGAATTTGAACAGAAAATACATAAATAGAATCCTTGTTTCTTAAATCACAACCACTTTATCATATAATTTTTCTTTCATAATGTGGTTAAAGGCTTAGTGCATTTGTGAAAATTTAATTAGCACTTTGAAAAACGAGTTTTTTATTACATATCCTATAATAATAATGATAATTTGAATTAAGTGAAAAAGACACTTTCCTCTTTCTAATTGAAAATTTATTTTCCCTGAACTATAAGAAAGTATATTTGTCTACTATGAGTTTGCAGGTAGGAAAAACTTTTTTTCCCAAGGTCTTGTACTTAAAAATCAAACAAGAACAGGATGAAGTGAATCTGCAGTGTGAAGAAATGCATCCCAGAAATAATGACAGTTTAAAAGTCAAAGAGAGAAGGAGGTAAAGAGGGAGAGAAAGAGGGGAGAGAGAGAAAAAGAGAGAAATGGGGAGAGAGAGAGAGAGGGAGGGAGAGAGAAAGAGACAGAGACAGACAGAGAGACAGAAAGACAGAGACAGAGACAAAGAGAGACAGACAAAGACACAGAGACAGAGACAGAGACAGACAGAGAGACAGAAAGAGCAAGAGAGGGAGGGAAGAAGGGAGGGAGAGATTCAGTTTTTAAAATTTTAGTCTCAGAAACTACATGGATTTATGTTGAGTGTAACACTTCAACTGAATGAAAATATGTATTATTGTCAGTATTCTCGGTGTGATAAGATTAGGTTTCTTGTTGTTTTGAAAACCACATTGGTTTCTTTCTATGAACATTATGCATATTCTAAGTGGAAAACAATTGAATGCAGTACTCTACATTGTTTATAAGTGACACATGTTTGAGATTAATCAAATTGTAGTCATATCTAATTAACAACAGAGAATAATTTCAAAATGGGGCAGAGCCAGATGACAAAAGACAGTTTGTGTGTATTCAAGACATACTTTGTGAATGGAAAAACATTCTTAATGTGACATTTCTAACTTGATTTTATTTTCTTTTGTTTCACAGTATTTTAAATGACACCCACTGCCTGTTCTAGGGTGGCACCTTTGAATAGAATAGGCATGTAGGAAAAAAGGAAAAATCAAGGAGAAGTCTTTTGATGCTACTATAAAATATCTAAAACTAAACTATGTGAACACATTGGGATTATTGGAAGCTCTTGATTATTGGGTTTCATGAAAGGAATTTATAAAAGATTGATAGTCAACCTGAATGTGAAAGGGTGGATGAGAGCGAGTCATAGGGTGAATATGATCAAAATATGTCTTTTGTATGGATGAAAAGATTACAGGAAAACTCAACACATTGTTAAATTAATTTGTTCTAATAATTATGCTTAAAATGAATAACGATGGGTCATAATTTAAAAAGTGTCTAATTTCCTATCCAGTATTTAGAATTTGTATAATTTAAAACGTTAATGTGTAAGATTAAAGATATGTTACTCTGTGATGGTGAGGATTTATTCCTCCTTACTGTTGGTGGAGTATAAAGTTGTGGAGCAACTTGTCCTTCTGTTTTAAGTGCTTGGAGTCCTATTATGAGAAGGCAGTTTGTGCCTTCTAGAATGTCTAGCTTTGCCTTTCTAGAGTGATGCGCATTTTCCATCTTGGCACATTTTGTACTGTATTGCAAATATTATGAGGCAATTGCAAAAGATGTATTGCAAATCCTTGGCTTTTGTAGTAAATCTAGCTTTTCTAGTTTATTTGCAGTATACTACTATGTACTACATAAAAAATGAGACAAGTAAGAATATTATAAAATCATGGAATCTAGTGCTAAAATTTTAAATTGCTTTGTGAACTTCACAAAATACCCAGAACTGCAGGTTTTTTTATAGCATAGACCTAATTTTATGATGCTTCTTCATATAATAATGAAACCCATTCTCCCCATTGAATGGTTTTGTGTTCATTATTGTCTTCCTAGACTGTTGCACATACTGATATCTTTTATTGGAGGTTAGAACAGTAATGGATGAGAAAATCAACATAGCTATGTGCCATATACAATGTGTTGCATGTTATTTTGTAAAACATGCTAAGTTGTCATACTAACCCTGAAATCCAGTGAAAATATTGAATAGAAAGTTTTATCAAAATATACTAGTAATCCTTACCCTAAAGCTTATATGTGCTTCAGAAAACCCACTGAAAACAAGAACTAGGTGTGGTCAAAAGAAGCTTTGCTGAGGTTAGACAAGGGTTAGGAGAGATGTTGGACTGCAAAAAAGTTAAGTAATCTATCCTCATAATTTACTTTGAATATTTGGTGGTAGAAGAAAGGAAAGAGATTAGTAAATTGAAGGGGGCAGTATATCAAGTGTTTGGAGAACCTTTACATTTCATGATGATTATAATTAATACTACCATCCATGTTTCTTCAAAAAATAGGACCTAGCTGGAAAATAATCAGGTTTTAAAACTACAGATCAAAATATTAGCCCCACTAAGCTATCATTTTGTTATCTCCCTTATAGAGTAGCTGCCAAGCAATGGAATACTGATGGCAGGTCAGGCCAGCATAGGCTGACAAAGGCTAGCATTTTTTATCTTTATTTTTTAGGCTGATAATTTTTCAGCTAGGTATTATTTTCAGAGAAATAGAACATATCATATTCTTCTAAATTGCTAAGTCAATAAATTTCTAATTCTGTCATCACAAAGTATGATGAGTATTTGAGGGGATGGATATGTTAATTTTATTTAGTTATTCCACATGTTATTTAACTTTACTTTATATTCCATGAATATAATAAAGAAGGAATGAGCACAAGACATGTTGACATACGCCTGTAAGCTCAGCACTCTGGGAGGCTGAGGTAGGCAAATCACAAGTTCGTGTCCAATCTGGGCTATTTAGCTATTCAGCTAGACCCTATCTCACAAGAAAACAGAACAGAGGAAAACAAAACAAAATAGAAAAACAAGACAGGGAACTTAGGTCAGTACAAAGGTTCCTGAGCCCAAATGTAGCACTGCAAAACATAATGGAATACAATACCCTACTGAACCATACTACATCACAAAGAGAGACAAGTTCATCTTAATGAAATGCAGTCTTGAACTTGACAGTGGTTAACTACTATGGAAAGTAGTTAAAGAGCTAATGGGCATGGAGGACCCCAGAAAGAAAGTAAAAGACTAGGAAGGTAGCTCAGTGGAATAAGTGCTTGCCTGGCAAGCACAAGGCCCTGAGTTCAATCCCTGATACCACCAAAGAATAAATAAACAAA
>NW_004524828.1:541310-542335 GCF_000260255.1 Octodon degus | reverse complement strand
TGACAAAGAATCTACAAACTGTGGTATAGGGTAAGAGGATAAATCCTGAGGGGACTTGACTGATCTCATCAGATACAAAAGATACATTTCTTGTTATATATGTCTTGCTTTATCTTGGTCTTAACTATCCATCAGAAAAGTATAAAAAGAGGTATAAAAAGTAAAGCCATATTAATATGCTGAGCTGTGAAAGGCTCAAGTCAACAACTTCTGACATTGCCAATCTTATGATAACCTACTTCTATTATGTACTACTGTACTATATTGGATTATTTTGCTGAATTCATGCACCTACAATATTTAAATGGCAATGGAATACCCATCTCTAACAAAACTAAACAAAAAAGAAGGATACAAAGGAAGGACCACCTTGTATCTGTATACAAAATCGTTAGGCTAGATATACAGCTACTTTTTCTTAATTCAAGGAGAAGAATAATTTGTACTAATAGTATTTGGACAAGATATCATGTCTGCATCTTGTACTATGAATAATCACCAAGAATATAACAATATGCAATGTATTAATTATTGAAACTGTCCTATTAATTGGTTTGGAAACTGTCTCATTGGTGTTTCTCAATAAAATTAATAAATAAAATCTTATGTGCAAAAATTAGTATGGTGCCTGAAAGTACTGAATCATGACCATTTCTTTAGGTCTTATTATATCCCTTGACACTGATCTCAGGCCTGGATGTAAATATTCTGCAAAACAACACAGGCCTTGCCCATGAGATGGTTTTATTCCACTGGAGGTCATGCAGCATATGTCATGTTTTTCATGGATGTTATCAGTTCCCCATCACATTATAGGTGACTTGACTATTGAAAGACATAGCAATACTTGAATATCAACTCATTCACTTTTTTTTTTTGTGATACTGGGGATTGAACTCAGGACCCTGTGCTTAGCAGGCAAGCACTTATTCCACTGAGCCCCAAAATAAGAATGGGATTTTATTTTTTTGTACTTAGCACAGGGTCTACAGGGTCTATAAGGTCTCACTACATAGATCAGAGTC
>NW_004524828.1:532569-539895 GCF_000260255.1 Octodon degus | reverse complement strand
TTCCATTGTCATTCATATATTGTAGGTGCATGAATTCAGCAAAGTAATCCAATGGCCTTAGCCCTTCAAGGTCAGTGAGGACTCAGGACATAAGGGAACCTGTACTGTAACTCGGTGGTGCCCCAAATTTTCTGATCAAGGAAATTATGGGGGCACAAAGGAAAGTTATCAATGATGTACTGTGCTTAAGGAGAGTCACCTGGAGAGAAAACATTTTCTCAGGCTTTCACAGCGAGTGAATTGGTCAAGCAATGCCTGTGACTCATCCACATGGCTGACACTGACAAAGGATCTACAAACTGTGGTACAGGGTTTCAGGATAAATTCTTAGGGGATGTGACTAACCTTGTCAGATACAGAAGTTACATTTCTTGCTATAAAGGTCTTGCTTTATCTTGGTCTTAACTATCCAGAAGAAAAGTATAAAAACAAGGTATAAAAAGTAAAGCCATATTAATATACTGACTATAAAAGGCTCAAGTCAACAACTTCTGACATTGCCAGTCCTATGGATAACCCCCTACTATTATGGACTACTGGACTATATTGGCAAAATTTGTTTTTGTTTTGTATTTACATTTCTTTTCCCATTCTAGCAGCTGGTATCTCTTTCCAAATTCCCTTATTACTCTAGAAACATTGCCAATATTATCCAATCATGTACTTAATTAAATATTGTCTGATTACCTGCAAATGTGAGAGGAATGCCTTAGTACAATTAATCAAATCCTTTCAATTTAAGAGAAGTCTAAATTATTATACTAATGAAGATTTCCATTGAGATAAACATAAATGATTTGTTCTATCAAAAGGACGTTGTTGGCTGGGCTGATAGCTCAGCAGTCCAAGGGTCTGACTGGCCAGCTCAAGGATGAGGGGTTTGATCATGGGTTTCGCATGCATGCTGGCCCTGCACCCTGTCAGGCACTGAAACCAGGTGCTGTAATCCCAGCTCTGGGGAGGCTGAGATGGAAGACTCACTGAGTCCAAACTGTGTAGTGAGACCCTATACCAAAGAAAGAAAGGAGGGAAGGAGGGAAGGAGGGAAGGAAGGAAGGAAGGAAAAAAAGAAGGAAGGAAAGAAGGGAGAGAGACTAGATACACAAATACCTGAACACAATGTCTATAACTAAATTCTCTCCTACATTCCAAAATATTGGTGAATAGTAAAAATTAAAACTCACTTTTCCAAAATAAATAAATGAAAGTGGCAAATGTGGGAAAGGAAGCAGAATAATTCTCAGGAAATGATCTGTGGAAATTACTGTAATTTTGTACCAAACATCAGGACATTCACACTCGGATTAAAACACAGGAGCCTGATGCTTGGTTAACCCTACTGGAGTTTTACCTGTGAGAAAGGATCCAGGGAGAACCTGACTATCATGAGATACAAAACGACTAAAGAGAGACCCTCACTGCTGTACTGTGCTGGCAAAGCTGACAGGCTTCAGGTGTTAGTGGACATGATCTGTTTTGGAAAAGAGCATGAATTTCATTGGGAAACTGGGAACTACAGACAAATGTACAGCCAACTCCTCAGATTTTATTATTTTGGAGAAAATGAATAGTCAGGGTTTTATTTTTTTAAAGTCCAAATAGAGTTGTGCTACCTTTACGACCTTATAAACCTGGATTAGTTGGTTTACTAAAAGTTTTTCCAATAAATCTAGGAAAAGTATCTATATCCATAACTTTTTCTGGATTTATTTTATTTCTTAGCAAAGTGGGACTACTGGCTGATGGTCTCCTGCAAATAGCACTTTGCTGAGGAATAAAACAAAAACTGGAATGAAGTCCTCTCTGCAGAAGTGAATCAGGCCTATGCATGATGCCATCCTTGGTCCAGTCACCTTTGAGCTGCTTATGCTGAGAGGAAAAACACATCAGCATTTTGTGGCAAAAGGAAGACACTTTCTGAGAATGGTGCTTTCTACAGAGCAATTCTTCATGTCTTCCTGATGGTAACGAAAGTTCACAGCCACCTGGAAGTTCAGCTCTGTGCCTCTAGACAAGCACATACGCCACAGAACCGTGTCCACAGCTACAAGGAACCTGCTTTGGCTAAAAGACACGGGAACGAAAAGGAGATAAGGAGGGAGTTGGGCTGAAAACAATCAAGGCTGCCAGTTTGCATTTATATTGTGACCATATATACCACACATGTAAATGTATTATCTAAATATCAAATTAATATGGATCAATGATTGAAATTTACAGGAGTGTTTCTTATGGTCATAACAAAATCAAAAGAAACATTCTGCAAAGTACTTTAGTTCTTGCAGTGATCCTGGGGCTAGAAATGCTGATTTTCTGATGGTTCTTGATAGTCTTCTAATTAGAGTTCTATTGAGTGAGATCTGAGTTTTATAAAAAATGTCTTTAAAGAAAGACTATTTTTCCACTGCACACGACTTAGTATGAGTGTGAGAGGTGAGATTCAGTAAATAAACGGTGAGAATATAAAATGCAAAACAATTTTTGCCCTCCGGTTGATATTTCAAATATATTATTCTGTGCTTTAGGTTAAAGTACATTTTTGCACATGCAAGAAATAAATTCTGCTTAGGTAAAACATAGTCTATTATTTTCTTTTTGGGTAATTAATAAGAGGCCTTGAGGAATGAAAATCGCTGAGTAGTATGATAAAGCTGTTGTTAAGGTAGATAAATTTATCCAAAGAAATATTTACTTTTTCTGCAGTGACAACCTCTTAAGCTAAATGGTATCACATAGTTAATTTTTTTCCACCTTTAAAATATCAGAGCATGCAAATTACCCAGTAACACTCAAAACTGAGCTTGGCTACACTCAGGAGAAATGCCGCTTTACACAAAAGAAACTCTTAGATGTCTAGGCTCAAATGTTTTTAGTTGGATTTGCCTGCTTTAGATAAATGAACAGAGCACTCAACTACTCACATAGAAAGTAGACAAAAGATTTTTTATTCTTCTGAACAGTAATACAAAAGCTATTCAGAAAAGATTTTTACTGCACTATATATGCCATCAAATAATATGTGTGGTTGGTTACATGTTTATAAAATTTAACCTGATCGATAAAAATATCTAAAATTGGTATATTGAATCAATTACTTGTTTTCTTTACAAATTACAAAATAAGTTCTCAAATTCTTAAGCAATATTTTAAGATGTTCTATGGAGGTGGCATATAGATCTGAGTTTGCATCCTTATAAAGGATTGCAAAACTGAAGAAATTATATTACTTTTAAGACTCCGCCTTTTCATCTACAATTTGGAAAAAATATCTTCCTCCTAGTGATGTTCGGAGAGGACAGTTTGTGGTGAGCATGCGCTGTGCCTGATATAATCACTCTGTCGATAGTACAAAATACCATTTTGTATCTGTATATTCAAAATAGGATAGATACACAGCTACTTTCTCCTAATTCAATGAATAGAAAGGGTTGTTCTAATAGTGTTTGTGGACAGGATATCATGTCTGCATCTTGTACTATGAATAACCATTAAGAAGACCACAATATGCAATGTACTAATGATTGAAACTGTCCTACTAATCGGTTTTGAAACTGTCTCATTGCTACTTGTTTCTCATTAGGATTATTTTAAAAAATAGTAGAAAGTATCAACCCTGAAGTTTTTATTGTCAGTTAAAGGGTGCTACAGGATTTCTAGTAACAATTCAACCTTTAACCTCTGCATTTGAACATGATACTTAGAAGATTAGACAGATTAATATATTTAGAAATTATTGTCCTTATTTGAGCCTTAAAAAAGTGAAAATAACACAGCCTCTGGGAACTCCCAAAAAGAGATTTCTTTCTGTGAGTTTAACACATGGGTTATTACCTGGCAACAGACTACAAGAAAACTGAGGCTTTTCTTTCAAAGCCCAGCAGCATCATATTTGCAATATTATTAATATCTTCAGAGAAAAGAAAAATCTGGTTTTCTTACGATTATCTGGAAGTAGTCTCTCTAAATTTACAGTCTCTTCAAATTTTGTACTTTACAAACTATGTTAGATACTGTTTCAACATAACCCTTGTATAAAGAAAAAGATTGATTAATTTAGTGCTGACAAGAGTTCACATTCTTTTTGTTTTTCTCAGAGGATGCATCTGCTTCCTATTCTGAACATGGTTTTACTTACAGTCTAATTGCCCCATTCTATACCGCTCTTATTATTTTCTGAGTCTGAGTCCACCATTTCAGGCCAAGCATCGATGCATACAGGAAGAGAAGCCCTACAAATTGAAGGCTACACATCGACATACAAGTCTCATTATGTGTGCATCAGAATAGCTGCTTCATATTTTGTAAGCATGAAATTTTATGGTTTAGGCTTGTCTTCACAGTTTCCTGAGATAGCTTAGAATTATTGTCTCCATATGAAGTGTGATATTTGTCATCTAATGATAAATGGCTGAATTCCTAAAGCATTCTCTTCCAAATTTACTTTGCTCCTTGCACTGAATGGTGGGCTGTGCAGTTGGAGCAGTTTGTCCAGATGTACGAAGGGAGACTTTTCACGGAAAAAAAAAAGTCTGCATTGATTTAGTATATTTAATTCTGAAAATGTCATTGTGAATAATAATTAAATGAACTCTTGAACCATTATTATTAATGAACTACTATTTAAAGAAAGTAATATTTACAAAACCCGAGTTCTAATTCAGCTCCCATCTTTATGGTAAATCACAGTAGAGTGCAGAGTCACCAATTCCCTCAGAAACTGGCGAGGTGATATGCATTCACAAATTCCATGATGTATGCATTTGGCTATGAGTTGAATTAGGGAAGCAAGGATATTAGACCCTTGGAAGCACCGTGTATTTGGCTGAATCATCCTTAGTTGTATTTCCCTGTCTTTAGAAATCAAGTCACTAATTGCAGGCATACTATTCATGTTTTTACTAAATACAGAAAAATCTTATCATATTTATTAGTAAAATGAGGACTCCTACCTCAGAATAGAATCATCAAATTTAGAATTATGCAATGAAAACTTAGCTCAGATTCATCTCATCAACTAATACCAATTTTATTTACAATATTTCTAGAGACTGGGCGTGTGGTGTGTGCCTGTAATCCCAGCACTTGGGAGGCTGTAAACAGGAGGATCACTATGAGTCCAGTCTACACAGTGAGACCCTGTAGACCCCGTCCTAAAAATACAAAATAAAATAAAAAACCTAATATGTTTACAGTCATTTGTAGCATTATATATAGAAAATTGAATACTTAAAATAAGTATCTAGTAAGTCTTAGGTTATGAATTTTCTTGGAAGTTTTCATGCATCACACAATACAATCCTAATGCCAGAATTTTACACTGAACCAGTTTTCAGGGTGGTAGTTTGACTTCACTGAACTTACACAGATGTTAAACTAGTTTAGAATTTTAAACCTAGAATTTCTTGTGTCAATACCAGTATTTATTCAATTACATTATATTTGATATTCAAAATGTTGTCCAGCACTTGCTCAGTACATTGTGCTTGACATGTACAATGTAAAATTTAATGTGATTTGAAAAGAAACAGAACTAAGTCTTCTTCATTGGTCTTCACCATTAGAGGCTAAAATCACTGGCCCATTTACTTAGGAAGGTCCTCAAAGACAGGAATCTTCTTTTTGCTCCGTGTTTTCTGGTATCTAGGACAGTGTTCTGCATGAGTAGTGCCTATCAACTGTTGATGGGTGAATAGAGGCCAATATTCAAATGTTAAACCCAAATTGTTTTTCTTTTAAGACTTAACTGTTTTAATTTTCTAGAAACAATAGGAACGCCTGTTTATTCTACTGCAAAGTTTCCTGTTACCCATTTCATTTTAACATGGATGGGTATTTTTTAAAAATGATATCACTAGGAAATTCTTTATAAAAGTCCACTGAGCTTACACTAGGAAACGCTGACACTAGTCATCTGCTCCTGACAATTTTCCTGTGAGTTACAATTTTATATTTCTTTCTTTATGTTTGGAGGTTGATTTAAGAAACCATTAAAGTTACAGGAGGACTTACAGCAGTCTGATGAATAATAAAGAATGTCTTTTCTTTGTACTATATTCCATGAACTGTAATATTCTATGTACTAGTGTCATGAAAGAGAAAGTAGAAAGTTAAAACTTAACAATAACTTATACAGGGAGAAATCTGAGGAAACCAACTAATGAGGTAAACTTTTACAAATACTTAATAACATAAATTCCCATAGCATTTATTTCCAGGATATTAGTAATTCACTACAAAGCTTGTAACGGATTAGTCTAGCATTTATCTGAGGTTGTAATAAGTCTTTATAAAAGAATTTAATGCACAAGAACTGGATAGATGTAAGCACCTTCTACGATACTTGAGTAACAGTAAAAAGTCTTCTAACATTATGTTAGGACTGCATGTTTTATAGATTTTTAGATGAATTTGACATATTCTTAAAAACTATTTCTTCATTTTATTCTTCTTTTCTAAATTTTTACTTTTTTTTGCGGTACCAGGGATTGAACTCAGGATCTTACACTTGCCACACAGACACTTGTTCTACTGAGTTATCTCTTTGGGCCCTAATTTTTTACTTATCTAAAAAATAAGTAAAAAATGTGATCATTTTATTTATCTAAATTGTATCAATATACTTAATTTAAAACATTATTTATTCACATGTTCTTCTCATTATATCTGTTCATCTGAATGTACTGTTGATATCATTAAAGAACTTATAGTACCTTATTCAAATAAAGATATAATGGCAATAAATATACTCCTTAAAAATGTATGTATGGAAATTGATTGACATTGCTATATGTCATATGACTTCTAAGTCCCTAAGGTATATAACAAGAAAAAAATGTTTAAAAATGTATATATAATATCATGGAAACCAATATAGATGTGAACTGGATGTGAATAGTGGTTTTTTTGTTGTGCATAGCTCTGATAAGATTGTTTGGATCTTCATTTCAGACCCTAATTGTAGTCTGACTACCTCTGTGAGATTTTCATGGCTCCAGGGGGCTGCCTTTCTTTAGATCACTGGTCCCTGCAAGGTCATTGATTCATTGATTCAACAAATATTGATTGAACTACTATTATATGAGAATTGTTAGTTTATATCCTTAAACAAACTAAACTTTCTAATAAATTAAGGCAGTTTGGGGAAAAAAATGGTTAGGACAGATATATAGTTACATTCTCTTAATGAATAGAGGGATTTGTTCTAATGCTGTTTGTAAATAGGATATTATGTCCGCATCTTGTACAGCAATTCACCACTAGGAAGAATGTATGCAATGTGTTAATTATTGAAACTGTCCTACCAATTTGGTTTGAAACTGTCTCATT
>NW_004524828.1:526035-531649 GCF_000260255.1 Octodon degus | reverse complement strand
TCCCTACAAAGCTGACATTTAGCTAGGGAGACAGATACATAATAAAATGATCTGTTTCAACTTGTAATGACTTTTGAAGGAGAAAGAATCTTTGTGAAAAAAAGCATATAGAAAAAAAAGTTAAATCTTTACTGGTGAATGTCTTCATTAAAAAGATCCAAAATCTGAGACATATCAAATTACTTCAGGCTGTGATCCTGATCATTATTAGAGACTGCATCGGCTTTTTTTTGGTAGGAGTTGTTTAAGGTTATATTCTCACCTTCTAGTTAAATTTTTGTATATTTATTTGTTTACAAAATATCCATGTCACAGCTTGAAATTATAAAAAAATGACTTTCCAACTTTTGTCTTCTCCAATACAAGATAAAAATGAATCTGTGGATGTCAGTTCTGCACAGATTCCCAACTGTGGATGAAAAGAGTATTTTATGATGAACAAAAAGTATCAAAGCCTTTCAAGGTCAGCGAGGACTCAGGATGTAGGAGAACCTGTACTGTAACATGTAACTCAGTTGTGTCCCAATTTTTCTAATCAAGGAGATTATGAAGTCACAGAGGAAAGTGATCGATGATGTAGAGTGTACCTAAGGAAAGTCACACCTGGAGATAAAACATTCTCTCAGGCTTTCACAGAGAGCAAATTGGTCAAGCAATGGCTATGACTCATCCACATGGGTGACACTCACAAAGGATCTACAAACTGCGGTTCAGGGTTTCAGGTTAAATCCTGAGGGGATTTGACTGACCTTATCGGATACAAAAGTTACATTTCTTGTTGTATATGTTGCTTTATCTTGGTCTTAACCATCCAGCAAAAAAGAATGATAATGAAGTATAAAAAGTAAAGCCATATTAATATGCTGAATGGTAAAAAGCTCAAGTCAACAACTTTGGACATTGCCAGTCTTACAGAAAACCCACTACTATTATGGACTACTTGAGTAGATTGGGAGATACTGTTGAATTCAAGCACCTGCAATATTTAAATGACAATGGAATGCTCATCTCTGACAAAACTAACCAAAAAAGTGGAATACAATGAACGACCCTTTTGTATCTGTATGCTGAAAATAGTTAGGATAGATATACAGCTCCATTCTCTTACTTCAGTGAATAAGAAGTTTGTTATAATAGTGTTTGAGACAGGATTTCATGTCTGCATCTTGTACAATGAATAACCACTAAGACAACAATATGCAATTTATCAATTATTGAAAATGTGCTAGTAATCAGTTGTGAAACTGTCTCATTGATATTTGTTTCTCAATAAAATTATTACAAAGAAAAAAAACTCATGAATACTCATTTGGAATCATGCTAATATAGGTGATCTTATGCTTTCAACAAATAAAAAAATGTAAAAGGAAAATAATGCAATAGCTATTAGTGAATATCACCCTAACCAGGAAAGCTAGATATAAGTCCTTAAATATATTCATTACACAAAGTAAACTCTTCCAAAATTTGCACATGATAACTATGCAGAATATATCTTCAGGTTTTATTTTTCAAATGTCATGATTACATTACATATTGCAACTTTTTTAAGATAAATCTTTCCAAAAAATAATGTATTCTAATTGTATTTCTTGGAAACTGGTTCTGACATGGAAGGTTCTGTGTAGGTCACAGGTAAAGCTTATGGGAGACACAGTAAGGCAGAATTGTAGGGAATAATGGGGACCATCCAGCTAAATTCCATTAAGATGTGAACAAGTCACCACATGGCTCTCAAGGAGACCTGGATCTGTCTCATACTGAATAGACAGCAAGCCTTTCCACCTCTGCTCTATCCAGCCCTATCCTTCCAAAAAGAGGCATGATGTTGAACAATTCCCAGCCAGAAGACTTAATCAAGAGCTCTCAGCTATTGATAGACATTTCCAGTTGCTGGAGAACAGTCCTTGGTCCCCAAAGCAACTTGAAAGAGTTCCACACCATTTTCTTCTATGACATGCAAATGCATAACATAAAATACAACTTGGATGACATTTGGCCACTTCAAATGCTGATAAATTATATGCATTTGAAATGATAAACTATCTTAGAACAGTACAGCTCATCAGCTTGGGTTTCTAATATAAATTGGTCTATCTTAAAATTTCAACAGTTAAATAACCTAACCTATCATTAATTAAACAACTTAGATCCATAATTAAGAAAACATGCTAAATGGACACAAATTATAGCATAATAGCTATAATTTTGAAGTAGCACAAAATTTCACCAAGTACCTGGACAACTATTATTTCACTGGGTTATCAAAAAATGTATAGAACTCCTATGTTCTTTCTGCTAACAAAGACTTTGACACGTGATGAGATGTAATTTAGCCAGAGTAAATGACAGCAGGTAGAGCTAACCTATGCTTTTGGGCATCAGGTCATTATGAGTAAAAATAATTCCTTTGATAGAGGGTGTTGAGGAAGACAAAGAAAGAGATTCACAGAATCCAAGCCTACAGTTCTTAGATAGTCTATTTCAACCCTCTTAATATAAGTAATTAAAAAAAATAGATATCTCACTGTGTTGCTCAGGCTGGTCTTGAACTCTGGAGGTCAAGAGACTCTTCCATCTCAGCCTCCTGTGTAGCTGGGACTACAAGTTCTGGGCATGTTACCTGGCCTATATATTTATAACAAATGCATACTTGGCTTCAATATGCTGATCAAAAAAGTCTAAGTCTACAAGGATCTTTTTTGTGGGGGGTTCTGAGAACTGAACTCAAGACCTTATGCTTGCCAGGCAGGCACTTAGGCAGCTAGCCATCTCTCCAGCTCAAGGATTTTTAAAGAAACAATAAATATCAGCAAGAAAAAAGTCAATTACTTTCCAAATTAAGACAAATTTGATTATATTTTACTATTTTAAAACTAAGAAAAATGCCTCTTAAGTTCCTAAAGACAGTCAGGACCATTTCATTATAAATGGTTGATGTCACAGACTTCAAAGAGTCAACAAATACGATGAGTGCGTCTGCAATGTAGTAATAACTCTGATAGATGTTGGGAAAAAAGTTAGGAAATGCAGTTTCCAGACTCTCTGCTCCTAGGATTCTGCTGAGGAAAAGTAGAAATAGAGAAACTATCTCATGTGATTATGGGAGATGGGAGAAATTACTTTAGAAGAAAGAAGGTAAGAATATAAAGGTTTCATTCCTTGAAAAATAAGTGGCTCAGTAGAATGCGAGTTCTAATGAGAAGCTAGTCCCTCGAAAATCTAGCAGGAATGCATTCCAGCCAGGAAACGCAAGTGCAAATTCCTGAGGTGAGGATGAAATTGTTGTTCTAGGGGTGTGGGTGAGTGCCAGTGACACAACTTGGGAAGTGGACAAGAGCTAGACTACAGTGAGTCATGTGGACTGCAACAAGACAAGGATTGGGGGCTGATTCTATCCATGCAGAGCGATGATATCTTGTATGGCTTTTTTAATTAAAATATTACCTGAGGTGTTTCTCGGATGTTTGGTTGAGGCAGTGAAAGTTACTCAGTTATAGTAATTGTATGAAAGTTGCTTCTGGTCAATGGCATTTTAACAATTATGTTTTGAAAATTGTTGAATTTATACAAATCAAAACACAAATAGTCATGAATTTACTAACTCTATAAAAATTCAAATGAGAAAAATGTCAGATATGGATTTTATATTCTTGTAATTATTAGCTATAAACAGACCCTATGGAAGTTCCATTGCAGATTTTGAAATTGTCTAAATTTTAAATCTCTAATTTTACAGAAAAATCTGTATGTATTTGTGGTCAATATGTAATCAGAAAAATGCTAAAATATATAAATAATATTTAATTTCTATAAATATTGTTGACAAACAGCAATAAATTAAACCTCATGGACATATTTGGAATATAAATGTTAATAACAGTGACTCACTAGACACCATTTATCCATAAATTCTCTATCATAAGATAACATTACATGACTTTGTTCTTTTAAAAAATATCTATCTTGTACACTTCAGCTTCTATGGTCAAATGTAGATATGTTTGTTCATGTAGTTAGCATACAATCCTTGAAAGGTAGAAAATATTAAAATATTGTTTGGTAAATTAATCATTCCTGTCTAAGTAATTAAATGAATGAATAAATGAATGAAAAAGGATGAGCTAACAGAATAATGATGCACAACACTCTCTTAGCAGTGGGTCGCAGCCTCAGGTACCATTACTGCCTAATTCTTGAAACTCAGGTTTTGAACCTAATTTGGAGTGATTGTGCATATGAAAGTGACTTCATAGAAAATTTGGTATAAATATCTTGCTTTAAAGTATATAACTTATAATTTGTCTAATAAAATAGAATATCTTTTGGAAAATTTATAGTGTACTTCGGTCAACAAATTGATTATTTAATCTGTATTTCCCCAAAATATAGTTTAATAAGACTATTTCCCAATTCAGCACCTTCCAACAGTGTTTTTGTTGCTTGTTTCTTGCTCATTTCCATTAGATTTTTCTTCTGAATATTTTCTTCAAACCAATTATATATTCTTTTTCATCTTACTTTTAAAAAAAGCATTATTTCCATTAGATTTTGATTATGTGTAGAAACCAAAATAAAGACATTGATTTATTAATCTCTAACTAAAAGTAAGTAGCCTTGACATTATAATTGTTTCACTTCATGTAGCAGATCAATTTGCATTCCTTTGGAATATTGAAAAAAAAGAACAGATTCCTGTAACATTATCTAGGAAGGATCCTTCAACTCAGTCATTAAAATCAGATTGTATACTCTACAGAGGAGATTTCATCCTTCTAGGCCAACAATTAGTATACTTGTGAATGGCTAAGTGGAAATATTTTTGGCTTAAGAGGCCCAAGAGACAAGAGACAGTCTAAAATATTATGATGACTCATTTAATGAAAGAGAATCAATTTATATAAAGATTTTATTGGTAAGATTAAAATTATAACAATATTTGAGTACAAAGTTTTATCATCTAGATCAATTATTGAAAATGAAATTTTTATTTTATTTATTTTAATTAATTAATTTATTTATTTTGGTACAGGGTCTCACTACGCAGTTCAGACTTGTAGTGATCCTACTGTTTTCAGCCTCCCCAGCAACTTGAGATTATGGGTGTGCGCCACCCCACCCAGACTGTCACAGGCACAGGGTGCCCCAGGGGCGGGGCTGGCGTGGCATGTGGTACCAGAGACTGAACCTCAGTCCCTGTGCTTGCCTGAGCAGATGCTTAGTCTGCTGAGCTGTCTCCTTGACCCTTAGAGTGGAATTATTTTTGAAACACTTTTATTAACTGAGATTCAAATCAATTACAAATCAAATCAGTCAATCAATTCAGTTACAAATATCCATTTATACAATTTTTTAGCTTGAGGATCACACACACACAAAATGAAGTCAGATATGGCCCAAATTGTGGTTTACTGTCTGCTATTATGCAAAAGTAACAAAAAATTGGGGGTTATGTCAATCTCTCTAGGCACTGCTAATGCTATCTTTTTTTTTTTTAATATTTTTTTAATTTTTATTTATTTATTTATTTGAGAGAGAGAGAGAGAGAGAGAGAGAGAGAGTGTGGTGTGTGTGTGTGGCCAGCTCAGCCCACCAGGGGGCGGGGCTGGCTGGC
>NW_004524828.1:524773-525935 GCF_000260255.1 Octodon degus | reverse complement strand
GGACCTGGGCTAGGACTGGGTCTGGGGGTTCCCGGAAGTCGGCAGCAATTCCTACTCGTCGGGAGGGGTGGGGACGTATTGCGGAGTGGTGTGGGGTGGCCCGAGGGGATGGGAGAGGGTCCGGCCCACGCTGCGCCTGGGCTGGGACTGGTCCCGCCTGCGCAAGGTAGCAGGAAGTTCTCCACACACTCACCGGACCTGGGCTAGGACTGGGTCTGGGGGTTCCCGGAAGTGGTCCGGAAGTACTTATTCTACTGAACCATCTCCCCAGCCCCAGAACTGTCTATCTTTCCTTGGGAAACACTATTTCTCATGCTAGACTTTACATATTCATCCTTAAAAAACTGAGATGTGATAAAAAATATGTGACACATATTTAAATTTTAAAAGTTACTACAGCAAAAGACACATCGCCATTAATTATCCTTGAAGTTTTCCCTCCTGTTTCACCCAAACTTATGCCATCATTGGTTTATCCCAAAGCAGTCTGGGAAGTCCTCTTTTCTAAGTGTCTTTATGCGGTGTGATTACAACAATGGAAATGTGGGGCACGGTGCCATCTGAAAGCAAAGCAGCTTTGTACAAGCATCACAGTGTGTCCTTACCCACCTCACACTGGATCTGGCACCTGAGACTTCTTGCTCTTCCCCAAAGTCAATATGACCATGAAAGAAAATCATTTAAAATCTGTTTGGATCACTACTGCAGCCACAACAGTATAAGGACACTCACTAAAGGGTACTTTTGGAACTTCTTAGGAGAAGGCAAGAATAATGGGGTAAGTATATCCCAAGTGAGGGAAATGTTTTGAGGAGGATTTATGGAAGTGCGTAGTTCTCTATAATAAATTTGTTTTAATTTTGATATTTCCCATATAGTTTGCTCAGACCTTTATATTTAACAAGAGCAGTCCTTGATTTGTCTTCAAGATGTGTAGAAATAAGAAAAATCCCCTCTTGTCTCAAAAAGAGAGAGAGGAACGAGGAATGCCTTTAGGCATTTGTAGGCAGGAAACAAGCTGCAAAGTTCACTCAGTTGCAAACAGGGATAATTCTTATGTAGTAGAATAAGTAACTAAGAGAAAGAATCTAAGAGGTGCTGGGGAGATGACTCAGTGGAATAAGCACTTCCCTGGCAAGCACAAGACCTGAGTTCAATTCCC
>NW_004524828.1:523260-524673 GCF_000260255.1 Octodon degus | reverse complement strand
TTTCTTTCTTTCTTTCTTTCTTTCTTCTTTCTTCTTTCTTTCTTTCTTTCTTTCTTTCTTTCTTTCTTTCTTTTTCTTCCTTCCTTCCTTCCTTCCTTCCTTCCTTCCTTCCTGCTTTCTTGCTTTCTTTCTTATCTTTCTGGCTTTCTTTTTTGGCACCTAGTATCAAACTTTGAACCCTGTGCTTGCCAGGCAGACACTTATGCTACTGAACTATCTCCCTGCCCTCGGAAAGTATAGTTCTTATGTCACAAACCTAACTTACAAATTTACTCATTTTAGCTTAACTCTTGTGTTCAGAACTTAATCCTAGTGTTTTAACTTAATATCTAATTCAATTCTACTTACTTTAAGTTTTGCTTTAGTTCATATTTTTTAAAATGTCAGTGAGATTTATATTAAGACATGTAATATTTTATTTACTTATAGTATTTTAGGACAGGGTCTACAGGGTCTTGCTGAGTTAGAAATAGATTTTTTTTTAAATGTATTTGGTACAGGGTCTCACTACATAGTGATCCTCCTATTTTCAGCTTCCCCAGTGCTTGGATTGCATGTGTGTGTCACCATGCTGGGTCACTAACTCAGTGTGCCCCAGGGGTGAGGCTGGTGTGGCATGCATGACTGAGGATTGAACCCTGGTCCTTGCGCTTGCCAAAGCAGGTGCTTAGTTCTCTGAGCTATCTCACCGGCCCAATATTTGATTTTTATATGCTTATATTTTTCAGATATTCAATGGTTACCTGAAATTAATATATTTTCTACATAATTCTATTCAGAGAATTTGTTAATTCTATGTTCTGATGGGCTTGTTAATTCTTTTTTTTAAAAAAAATCTGTCCTTTTAGCTGTTTAATAAAATACATATGATTTTAAATTTGGCTATTTCTCTTTATAAGTAGATCAACTTAATGATGAGCAAAGTTATTGGGTACATTCACATTTGGAGTATTTTAAATCTCTTTCTGATAGGTAAAAAGTCATCATAAAATGTTCTTTCTTTTCTGTACATTTCTTTCCATTTTTAAAAAATTACACTAAATGATCAGCTTCACTAGTGTTTGCCATATTTTCACTCTGGCTTTTTCTTTCTTAATACTGGTATTACTAAGCTATAAACTGGCCCAAAAGAGCACGCCTCATCCCTGCTATCAGGAATTGAACTCAGGACCTCATGCTTCCCAGACACATATCATACTACTGAGCTCTATCCCCGGGCCCAGCACTAACTTTTCTTACTGCTACAAGGTCTCCCTATGTTGTTCAGTCGCCTAGGGTAGCCTGCAACTGCTTGGAGTGCTGCTGCCTCACTGCAAAACTCATAATAAATATGCATCTTTGCATAATGTGCTGCTTGTAAGCCCTGAATAGTTTTATTTTCTAGTATGAAAATGTTTTTCTTTTGTTTAGAGT
>NW_004524828.1:516861-519443 GCF_000260255.1 Octodon degus | reverse complement strand
AAAAGGAGTCTAAGAGAACAAAGGGCTGACTCTTGACATGCAGAAGCAAACTTTGAGGTCACAGTACTGGTACTATTAACAGGTACCAACCCAGATTTCAGGATTACTGAAATATCAGACTAATATATGCCATGGGAAAATTTCTAATGGAAAAATCTACCATTCTGTCAATGCTAGGGAATATGCTAGGGAATAGGTATCTTGTGTTTTATATAATAATTTCATAGGTATTTGTGAACAAAATAACATCTTTCTTCAGTGAACAGATCTGTAGGTTTATAAGAAAAGATGAGAAATTATCCTGTAATATATCTCATAATGTGGGTTAGATGATAAATTATGTACTTGAAAGACCAAAGGGATGAGACTTTAAGGGTTGGGGAAAGTGTCTCTAATTTGCATATAGAAGAGATAAGAATTATTAGGGACACAGGAATTCTATGGAGTGTATACTGGCTGATACAATGTCTCAATGTTGATACATTGAGAAATTTAGAAGTTTAATTAAGTGACTCAGCAGGGAGCCAGGATTCTTAATTTGCAAACATTCCTCATCCTGTGGAAGAGGAGGGCGTGTGAGTTCTACACCTCCACCCAGGAATAGCTTGCTTATTATATGTGAAAGGAGACAGTATCTGATGCTGCTCCTTCCTTTGCTCTTTGCTGTTTTCTTCTACCATGAGCTGCTGCCCTCTGCCATGTGCCACTCTGCCTTAGAGCCATTCAAGTATAGACTGAAACCTACACAAACTGTTTGCTAAATAAACCTTTCCTTCCTTAATTCTGGGTGTTGGGTGTTTTGTCACAGCAACGAGAGCAAGCTAAATGAGACAGAGAGTTTATTTATTCTTGTCAAACATGAGAACAGCAATATCTGTTGTCTTACCACTTTTACATAGAATGTGGCCTTTTCTCCCTTCTTTGAAAGATAAACACTGCATACCAAGTCTTTAAATTTAAGAGTCTGCGTTTTGCTTATAAAATATTACGGAACTTGTCTCAGTGACTTTTGACACTAGTTAACATAGTCAATGATGCTTTCTGTATGCACAGCAGACTTCTTCAACTTGAAGATAATAGTTTCCACATAAGAAACTGGCATTATTTTAACATGTTTTTAGTAGTAATTATTTTATTTTGTCATGTGTGTACATCATGTGTTGATAGTTCTTGTCTCAGACTTAAAATCAGCTACTTCTCAAAGGCATCTTCCTTTCATTGTGTGGAAAATAATATAAAACACTATTTAGGGGTAGAAAATGATCATTATATGTAGCTGCCTACCATTTCTAGGTCTTTTAGCACAAGGAAAAAATGCACAAAAAATACACTGACACATAAAATGTCTATAGGTGTGAATGTGTACACATATATTGTATCACAAGTCTATGCAAATAACTTCCATTTCAGCTCAGGATTAAAAGCTTTATCCATGATCTTCTATGTTGTCAGTGTTCCTTTTTTTCCACACTATGAGTCTTAGTTTTACAGATGTAACAATAGAATTAAAATACCTTATATTCCTTTTTCTCACCAACAGTCTAAGAATAACAATTACTAAATATATTACTCTCATTTGCTGTATATTTTCTTTTACTTTTCTAATGCATGTACTAGAGTTATGTTATCAGAGTGTATAACTATGCCGTAGGAAAGTTTCACCTTTTACCTTTTTTTAATCCTAATGGTACAAGTAATTTTGTGTTTATAGCTCACAGCATTATTTTGATGTTTCTTTAGAAATTGTGAATATTTAAAATTTATTCTCTAGTAGATAAGACCACAAAAAAAGTCTTACATCAGAAGTTTACCTAAATTCTTATTTTTTATTAATTCTGTTCCACTTATGTTTGAAAGAGTATTTAGTGAGGAATAAATTCTGAAGTTCACATTTTAATTTTTTTGTCTGTGTTAAAGTGCGCTATTCTGTTTTTTTCCTGACATAAGGTGTTGTTAAGCAAAAAAATGCAGTATACATGTCTTACAAAGATGCTTTCTGTTTTGCAAAATTGCCTTTTGTCTTTATCATTAAAAGGATGTAAAGACTAGAATATTTTGCTATTGGTATATTACTTCTAATTTGTTTAACTTTGGAAGACTTCATTAATTATAATTTTGTAACTCATTTTATTTACCTGCTCTTTTCTTCCTGTTTAGGAGATCCAGTTATTTGTTGTTTGTTCTTTGTCCATCTTCAATGTTCATTATTTTCCCAGAAATAATTAATTTTTTTCATTTCCTGTGATATTTAAATTTTTGTTCTCAATTGATATTTTAAAACTATCCATGATATTTATTGATTTTGATTATTTCTAGTTATTAGTGATGATTTTTCCATTAATTTATAGTTTTAAGTGTCTGACTATATTTCTGAGTGTATCCAATTTTGACTTACACTGTTTCATTCCAGTAGCATTTTCAAGCAGTTTGGCTACTTTTTGAGGAAAAAAAAACATAGTTTTTTATTTATCTTAAAGGAAGTGCTTCTTACGTGCTTTGTTGCCTTTAAGGGTTCCATTTGTCCTTTTCTACCTTAAATAATTATGTAGAACTTGAATTTGATTCACATATTTATCTCTTTT
>NW_004524828.1:510687-516761 GCF_000260255.1 Octodon degus | reverse complement strand
TGTTTCAGTACTTATTCTAGAGAGGAAAACACTCATCTGTGATTCATTGAAAGTATAATAATTGTACTTTGTCAGTAATACTAGTACCTTGGGATACTTTAACACCATTCATGTCTGTATTTTGCCTTACTGAGGTCAAGGGCTCTACTGGTGCTGTTATTAGTTTGCTTGCTTTTTTCCTTATATTTTTTAAATAACAAAACATATCATTATTGTTTTGTACAATCAGTATGTATTATGTCTTGCATTACAGATTTGTCCTCTGAGATTATTCTTCATTAGCTTGAAGAATTCGTTTTAATATTTCTTCTAATGAAAATTGGAATGATTTCTCTTAGCTATGATCTGTCTGAATGCATCCTTAATTTGCACAATATTTGTATGTGATGTGCTTTGTATTTATCCTTCTTATCTGTGGCTTTATGCTTTTAATGGTTTTAGAAAATCATTTTTTACCTTCTCAAATATCAGTTTTGCCCTCTCCCTATTTACTCTGTCTTGTATTTCTAAATATACATTCATATTATATTGTTCATCTAGTCATTTGTAGATCATATTATTTCCTTTCCTACTTTTCATTTTTCAGCCTATTTTCAGTTTAAATATTTTATCTTGATCTATCTTGAAATTTATTTTTCCCATAATTTTATTGATAAATAAATAGCAATGAGACAGTTTCAAATCAAACTGGTAGGACAGTTTCAATAATTAACACATTGCATACATTCTTCCTAGTGGTTAATTGCTGTACAAGATGCAGACTTGAGATCCTATTTACAAACACCATTAGAACAAATCATTCTATTCAGTAAGAGAATGTAACTATATATCTATCCTAAGCACTTTGAAAACACAGATACAAAATGGAGATTCATCTGTATCCCCTGTTTTTGTTAAGTTCCATCATTTAAATATTATAGGTGCGTAAACTCGGCAAAAAAGTCTAAAAGAGTCCAGTAGTACATAATAGTATTGGGTCTTCCGCTTGACTGGCAATGTCAAAAATTGTTGACCTGAGTCTCCTACAGCTCAACATAACACCATGGCTTTACTTCTTATATTTCATTTTTGTACTTTTCTGCTGGATGATTAAGACCAAGGTAAAGCAGGACCTATGCAACAAGAGTTGTAGCTTTTGGGTCTGATAAGGTCAGTGAAATCCCCTCAGCTAGGACTGGGTCTGGGGGTTCCCACAGAGCCTATCTTGAAATTTAAACTGCATTTTTTGTCTTCTCTACTGTTAAAAACCCCATATATCAAGATCTCAATTTTAATTATTTGATTTTTAGTTCCTGAATATTCTCTTGATTCTCTTATAGAGTGTAACTTATTTGGTATAGTTATCCATCTATTTATTAATTTTATTACATTTAATTTAGGTTTTGATTACATAAATTATTATGTGAAAGTCTTTTTTAACTGCAATATCTTCACCTCATCTTTGGCTTTAGTCAGTTGATCTCATTTTTTTGAAAGAGCATGTAATTTTGCAACTCGCTTGTAATTTTTCATTGAATGTAGCATATTTTGTATTTTTAAAAAGACAGAGGCCCTGAAGTGTACATTTCTACCACAGAGAGCTCATTTTTTTGCCTACAGATAGGTGTGGGAGCAATTAGGATTAATCAGTTAATGATTTTGCTGGCTCTACAACTCCGCTTTGTGCCTGGCTCCGTCTGACTCTGGTTTGCCCATCCTTCAGCTGCAGCTTACTTGTTTCACTAGTCTATTTCAGCCAGGTTGTCTCAGTCAGTCTCTCAGTCTTTAATGCTTATTTCTCAGCACTATGGGACTGTCAAATAATTTGATCTCCCTTTCAAAGCTTCTGGTTCTAGTTTTTAACCTTCAACTTCCATAATCAGAATTTGGGCAAAGGTATAGATGGAAATCAACCTGACACTTCTCAAGGCCTCAGGCATTTGTTTTGGTTTTCTAGTCTGAAATTGCCAAGAGGTTTACTATTTTTTTCTGTCCTCATCAACAGAAATTCTCAACCTAAATTCTCATTCTCTTGCCTTTAGGGAAGAATTCATCTCAGTTTCAAACTCCAGCCAACTAACATTTTTACAATTCACTTTAATAGGAAAGAATAAACAAGATTTCACATACACAACCTTGGCATTTCACGATTATTAGTGAAAGTGAAATATTATAGATACATTACTTTTGTAAACTTGTGTAACTGCAGAAATATCAGAAGTCGGGGGCCGGGGAGATGGCTCAGTGGAATAAGTGCTTCCCTGGCAAGCGAAAGGGCCTGAGTTCAATCCCTGGTTCCGCAAAAAAAAAAAAAAAAAGTATCAGAAGTCCTATTGATTAAACTTATTCCTAACATTCTACTTTCAATTCAGATGAAATGATGGGGGAAAACTTTCAAACCTTCATGAAGATTTAAACACAAATCATTAGAGGCATTTCAAATAGGATATCTTGCCAGACTCATGCTGCTGCATCCTAGGCACTTTGCAACAGCACGGGCTTATTAGCTTCAATATTTATTTAGGATGAACCAAATGTGTTATGCAGTAGTGATTCAAATTTCTAGAAATTAAATGGATATGTGAGCAGGGTGTTGCAACACTTCAGAAAGTCCCATATGTCTGTGATGAAGGAAGAACTGAGGTTTATGGAAACAACGGAGGTTTGCCGAAAACTTCTAGCCCAAGTAACAATTAAATTGAAGTGTCATTTTATATTGAATTTATTAACTTTTTAACTTGCAATTCATATATCATTGCAATATATAATAAATATATTTAAAATACTTCTAAGTCAAGATAGTGACTTTTTTATTTAGAAATATAGGTGCATTGATTAGGATACCATGAGTTATGCAGTATGAAAATTACATTTTACAGAGTCCTAGTTTTAAAAGAAAATATGAATTTTAGTTAATCCAAGAAAGATTCTGGAAAAAAAAACCCTAGGCAATAGTAGATTTGTGTCATTTCTTTTTTGATCATATGAAAAGTGCAATAATATGTACTAGCAGTGTCACCTATTAAACAGTTGAACATGCCTTTGCTAGGGTACAGCTGCCATTTAATAGCTCTCCATATGCTGGCATGGGAGTTTGCTCACGAGTTTCACACAAAGATGCAGGCTTATGCATCCACAAACATTTGTATAACTTTTTCCAAGAACATGTAAATCTTATCCATTAAGAAGTGCAAGAAATTCCTTTGTATATTTTGTAGCTGACATTAGTTGATTTCACATTAATTTGGTCAGGGTTCTCCTGACAAAAAGAAACAGTAGAATATATTCAGATATATTAGAAGAAATGTATTGAGGGGCTTGGCTCAGTGAATATGAAGGATAACAAGTCCTGGACCTTGCCATCTGCAAGCTGATGAAGGAGCAAAGCCGAGGGTATAATCCAGTCCAAGTTCAAAGGCCTGATAACTAAAACATAATTCCCAATCCGAGGCTGAAGCTCTGAAGTGTGAGGAAGGAGAGTACTGGTAATGGAAGACAAAGGACCAAGGACCAGCTCTGGTGTCTAAGCTCAAGGATATAGAATAAGAGTTCACTAATCCCTTGCCCTTACTTCTATTAGAGCCCTTGGCAGATAGGATGATGTCTACTTATACTCATAAAGGTGGATCACATTTTTTCAGTCCACTGATTCTGAGGCTTATCTCTCCAAAAACACCCTCACAGAGTCACAAAGAAACAGTTTTACCAGCTCTCTGGATATTCTTTAGGCCAGTCACATTGACACATAAAATTAACTATCACTTATATACTTTTGTATGTTAACTGAATATACAGTATTCAAATTATCTTATTGTTTATCCACAAAAAGTCAATTTGATATTATGCAGTCTAAGCACTAAATTTTATTTAAAACTGATAAATGTGTGCTCATGCATGCAGTGTGTGTGTAATTCCAGATATAAAATCATTTAAATATCCATCAGGAAAGATCAAGTGAAATAGAAATGAATTGCATTTATTGCAAACTTCTTATACCTAGCATAATATTTCCTCAGTTTTCCATTTTTTATTATGCACAACACCACTTATGTAGACTAAATACAATTATGTATTACAATCTGTAGGTCACATCTTAAACTTCATTCACATATCTTCAATTTTTTCCTGTCACACTTACTAAACTGGGCTAGGGGAACACACTTTTTCAAGGCCCAAAATCTAAATACTTTCTCTTAAGTCAAATACTATTTAAGAATTTAAAAAATGAAGGGCCGGCCAGATAGTGCAGTGGACTAAAGCACCTGCTTAGGCAGAGCACAGGAGCTGAGGTTCGATCCTTGGTGTGCCATGCTGGCCCCACCCCCGGTGAGCGCTGAGACAGCCACTGAGACGGGGAATGGTGGTGAGTGCCTGTAATCCCAGCACTTGGGAGGCTGAAAACTGGAGAATCACTATGAGTCTGGTCTATGTAGTGAGACCCTGTAGACCCTGTCCTAAAATACATTTTAAAAAATTTAAAAATGAGAAAAACCAACATAAGCAAGCAAAGTTAGTAGTGTCATAGGAAATGGAAATATGGAGAACAGAAACAGGCTTTGCACTCAGGCCTTAGGCTGATTAGGTTTCAGCTGCCTGTCACAGGAATTCCCAGTCTAGGATTCTTGCTTCATACTCCACAGTTGTGTTGTGGAGGAAAATCCAACAAAAAAGTTTTGATTCTTTTGCTTTTCCAATTGTATTTGTAGTGGAAGTGCAAGAAGATTGCTCACACCTCCGTACATGGATATCCACTCAATTTGAAGCTTATATACCGAATGTTATCGGAGCAGCTTTCTTCAATACCAATAGTGTCTTTTATGCTTAGAAGGTGATATTTGGTCAAATCTATTCTGAAAAATTACTGGATGGAGGGGGTTGAAGATAGTTGTAGCAAGTGGAATGAAAAGAAAAAATTACACTTACTGTGGTGGTGAAAAACATTTATTTAAAGTTTCAAGCTAAAAATTAGCTCATAATTACTAAACTTGCTAAGTGAACTATTGGATGACATATATAGGTAATAGTATAAAAGTTACAGCACTGTGATTCTAAATAGTATTTACTCAAAGTTTAAATAGCAACCTTCTGGTATATTTGGAATATAACTTCATTCATATAAATGAATTCTCCAAGTTAGAAAGTAACTTTAAGAAAACATCAAGCCAAGGCCTGTCTAAAAATTTTACCCAATTTAGGATTGCTTGACTTACAAATTTTCACCTTCCAAATATGAGAAAAATGTACCTATAAAATCATTCTTTCATTTGTAGTTCAATATGCAATAAATTATATGAAATATCAATACTTTAGAACAAAATAAGCTTTATATAGATGATTTTGCCCACCTTGAGGTTAATTTCAGCATTCTAAGAGTTTCAGGTAGACTAGTCTAAGCGCTACTGGTCATTGGGTCTCGTGTACTAAACTTTTACTTAAATGACATACTCCAGTTATGAAGAGCTTATCGACATGACCAATCATTAATGAAAAAGCATTTGCAAAAGATTCTTCAGCAAGATGTAAATAATATTTAACATAGCATCCCATAGCCCTTTCAGATAAAATAAAACATTTAAAAATATCTTAAGGTTATTATGCCTAATAAAATTTTTTATTGAAAAATAGATTCTAAAAATATCTCTCATTTTCCCTTCCAATATTGCATAGATTTCAAAGTAAAAAAGAACATATCAGGAAAAAAGTGGAGGAGAGTAGTACCTTGTTTTCAGTGGAAATTATTATAAACTTCTCAATAAGGAGCCTGCCAAGGAACAAGCTTATTTTAATTGAAAGGAATGGCAAATGCTACAAATTGTTTGGCCAACTATACTCAAAATTTTACCACCTAGACTGCCCAAGTTTCTTGAAAACTGACAGTAGTCCTAAGACTCCTGGGTCAGAAATGAATCACATCTAAGGCCAGAGGGTCAGGATTCTTTTGCCAGCTACAGAGGCTTAGTTTTCACTTCGGATTAAAGTAGTCCAATGGCTTGTAATACAAAAAGAGAACCTAACAGGTCTTGCATAACGATAAATAAATTTGCATGATTTTAATGACAGGAGAACTATCTCTTTTTTTTTTTTTTTTTTTTTTT
>NW_004524828.1:481338-503527 GCF_000260255.1 Octodon degus | reverse complement strand
TATGAAATCAGTTGTAGAAATACTTTGTGTTCTTACATCCTTTTAATGAACTGACCACTTATTTCTATAAACTGCCTTTACTTCTGTAGTCTTTTTATTGTAATAATATACTTTTGTATTAATAAAGCTGCTTACATTTTTTTCTAAAGTCAGTGGTAGGTATGGTATACTTTCATCATTCTTTACATATATATTTAAAGTATACTTGTTTACATCATATAGCCAGATCTGTTGTACTCAGAGTTTACAAGAGAAGAGATTTACTGCAGGTATGTAATCTATGGGATTATTTTATAATATTCACCTGAAGAGTCAGATTTAGAAGTCTGTGGGCAGTCTGTCCACACACTAGAGACCCAAAGAATTCAGCCAGAGGTCTGGATCCCACAGTATCGTCCTGTATGAGTCCAGTTGACAATGCCCATGACAGTGCCCCCAATAAGTCTATCTGGAGGTCCAGAGCCCATGACTGTGTCTCATGCAAGTCTGTATTAAGATATGACAGGACCTAATATTTCTTGAAATCTGTCTATCTTTGCCTTTTCAATGACTTATTTAGAACATACATATATTTCATATGATTATGCTTAATTCTATCATGTTACTTCTTTCTTCCACTACTTTTATCTCTTGGTTTAAAAGTTCATTTTGTTCTTATTTGGTTCAACATGTTTAAGGCTTGTTTAATAATCTTAGTATATTTCTTTTGTTTTACAAATTGTTTTAGTCATTGCTTCATTTATCATAATGTATCTTCAACTCACAATGTACCAGCATATTTATTAGTGCTTATAATTACTTTGTTTCACTCCCTCCCTCAAATTTTTGTCATGAAGATACATTTTTCCCACATTTGCTTTATATGTCACATGAAATATTGTTATTCTTGCTTAAGCAGTCAGTGATGCGAACATTTAAACACTGGGAGTATAATCACCGATTGTTCCTCTTCAGTCAAAGACTCCTCATTCCTTATCTCCATTTGCTATAATTTTCCTTCAGCCTAGAGGATTTCATATAATTGTGTTGGTAGACTGAATTCTCTGGTGTTGAGTTATTTATGTTTTTTGTGTGAGAAAAAGCTTCCTTCAACTTTCACATAAAAGAAATTGCTACTGGTTAGAACATTTTGTTGATCGGCATTTTATTTTTGTACATTAAAGATGTTGCTTCATTATCTTTTGCTTACATTTTTTTCAACAAATAAAATGTGATACCAGCTTTACTTTTTACATAAAACTTTTTTGCCTTAGTCTTTATCTACCTTATTTCATATTTGAGTTTATAGAATTCATCAATTTTGAAAGATCTTTAAGCTTACCTATTTTAATATTTTCCTGCCCTTCCTCGTCATTCCTTTCAGGAAGCCTAAATGTACTCAGTATCGGCCATTTGACTGTGTGCACCAGCTCCCTCGTGCAAGTTTTGCTGAATTGCCTGCCTACGTGTCGTGTAGTTACTGTTCTTTTACTCTCTACATTTCATTTTAGGTAGTTTTCATTGCTTAATCTTCAAATTAACTAAATATTTCTTTTGTAATATCTTTCCTTACAGTTAAGTTTGTTTCCTTGTATTTTTCACCTCAGACACTTCGTTGTCATTTCCAGGGCTTTGATATTCTCACTCTCTCACTTTCTCTTTCTCTCTTTCTCTCTGTCACTCTCCCCCTCTCTTTCTGTGTGTGTCTCTCTATATATATATTTCATATATTTATATTTCACAGATATTATATCTTTCATATATATCTTTCATGTATATGGTTTATCTTTCATGTATATGATTTATCTTTCATTAATGTGATATATCTTTTGTATATACATTTATATATATCATACTACTTAGATACGATATATATTCCATGTGTATTTTCTCTTTTTTTGTTTTTAAATTTTTTTAAAAAAAATGGTTTATTTGATATAAGGTCTTGCTACGTGGCTTGGACTAGTAGTGATGCTCTTGTCTCAGTGCTGAGCCTGACAGCTTGGTGCTTGCAGCATGGAGGACTGAACCCGGGTCCTTGCACTTGCCAGGCAGGCACTTAAACTGCCAAGCTAACTCCCTGGCCCATCCGTGTGTGTGTGTGTGTGTGTGTGTGTGTGTGTGTGTAAAGTTTAGTAGGAAGATATATATATATATAATTTTCCCTACTAAATATATATATGTGATATTTTCCCTACTAATATTTTGTTCATATGAAATGCAGTTAAATGACATTTTTTTTTTTTAAGATTTAGTACAGGGTCTATGGGGTCTCTCTGCACAGATCGAACTCGTAGTGATCCTTCTGCGTTCAGCCTCCCAAGCGCTGGGATCACAAGCGGGTGCCACCACGCCCAGCCTCAGTCGCTGTCCCAGGCCACCCTGGCGGCGGGGTCAGCATGGCATGCTGGGGACGGAGCGCTGGTCCTTGCGCCTGCCTAAGCAGGCGCTTTAGTCCACTGAGCTCTCTGGTCTGGATGTTTTTGTCTGCCTGGTCTAATAACTGTACTGATTTAGTTTGTCTGTTTGTTTTTCTGTATTTAGGACAGAGTCCACAGGGTCACGGGGTCTCACTACACAGACTGGATTCGTAGTGATCCTCCCGTTCTCAGCCTCCCAGGCGCTGGGATTGCAGGCGCGCACCCCATGCCCAGTCTCAACCGCCATTTCAGGGTGCCCAGGTGCGGGGCGGGCAAGCACGCCGGGGATGACACCCCTGCCGCTGTGCTCTGCCTCAGCAGGCACTTTAGCCAGGAATTTAGTGTTAACTGTTGAATTTTTTCCTCATTATAAGTTTTTATTTATTTATTTATTTATTGGAGAGCATTTTGTTTGTTTGGTTGTTTGGTTGGTTGAGTTTTTTGCTTCTGAGCCATTGTTCTCAAATCCTTACTACCTCAGATCTCTAATACCTTTAAACATACATTTTATAATAAAATGTCACAGTTTTGTAAGTGTTGTCCCTAAATAGTTGGATCAAAACAAGCTACAGTGTCATTAGTAATTGTAGGATTCCCTAATTGCTTCAATTTTGCCAGAAAATAAAAGTTTTTTTGAAAAAGCTGTTCTGTGAAGAAGCTCCTTGACAGATAAGGCCTTCTACAGAATCCCAGGTTTATTAGTATGCAATGTGACTCTTAGTTGCTGGCAACTCTTTGCTAGTTCCTATTACATAGAGACTGTTATGGTTTGTGTCTAGTTGTCCCCCCAAAGCCTCATGCAGTCATGGGGTGTGGTCTTCTAGATTTTGTGTTAACTCATGATCCCCTGGGATTATGTGTGATCCAAGGCTGGGATTATGGGTTTTAGTACTGCTGGGATTATCCATAGGTGGGTAAATACTGGGAAGTACCCATAGGTGTGAGTACTTCCCCTATCCTGGGGCAGGCAATTTGCATTACAATGTAAGGTGGGAAGAGAAGCTAGCTGCTTGAGCTGCTGCTACTCCTCCCTGGCTCTCTTGCTTTTTGCTGCCGCCATGAAAGGTTGCTTTCTGCTGTGTGCTGCTCTGCCTTGGACCCAGATGAGTATGGACAGAAACCTCCAGTAACTGTGAGCTAAATAAACCTTTCCTCCCTTCATTTTGAGTGTCGGGTATTTGTCCCAGCAACGAGAGAAGAGTAACTAAGACAGAGACTAACTAATAATTGAAGTTTATTATTTACTTAGCAGCATTGCTGGGTAGCTGTAATCCCTGTTTACAGGTAAGAAACCGAGATTTAATGAACTCACCACACTTTCACAGAACTTATACATTTCAGAACTCGTTCAGCATATGGCAGAACAAAAATCAAGGCTTGGCACATGGACACTGTTGTGGTCACTCTCCTGAAAGTAAAGATATCAGGTGTTTGCTTTATTTCAGATCGTATAACAAGTTATGTGCCTCACTTCTGTATATTCTAGAAGGTATATTAGAAAATGGTATCAGTAGGTTCCTGACAATTTTACTTTCAGCAGTAACCTTACAAAACAGCACTTTAAGTTGCTTTTAGGCTAACCAGGGTCGTGGCCTCAACAGCTCTCTTCCGTCCTCTCACAGGTAGCTGTTCGCACGACAGGATTTGGCAGCTATTGCCACCAGCTCACTACTTATTCTAGAAGAAAGCCCAGCATGTGGGGTCCCGGGACTCTCCCTTCGTCCTTCCCTCTTTTCCGCTGTCCCGCACCTCCGTCCTCCTGCTGTCCCCTGCCAGCCTCCTCCGCTGCAGCCCTCTCCTCCTGGTGTGCCCGCGGATCACGGGCTACTTCCTGCCAGAAACAGGGCTCTGCTGACAAATGGCTTGAAACGTTAGATTGAGTCACTTCCTCAAAAGAGCAAATCTAGTCACGAATCATCTGACCTGTCTTCTTTTCCTGATCTGAAAATAAAGCTGAGATTTGAAGCCCACTCAGACTGAAGCCGAGAGAGGGAAGGGAGCTACCTCCTCAGGTCACTTGCACTGACAGTGGCAGTCCACACGAAGAGCTTGCAGGTCCTGGTTCAATTTCAGTGCATTAACAATAAATCACCAACTATATCGCATATACCAGAAAGGAAGGAGAGTTTACTCACCTGTGCAAATTTACGTTGTTTTATATAAGGTGTACCTAAAACCAAAGACCTGAGCAAAGAGACATATCATAGTTCTCAAGTCAAAACTTTTGTCATGATGTTAATATTTATTTATTTATTTTAATAAGAATAGAAAAAATGATAGATAAGACATTAAAAATGATACACAATTTCAAAAAAATCAGGATGCTTTGGAATATTTGGTAGAGGATCTCACCACTCAGCTCAGTGGTAGTGATCCTTCTGTTCTCAGCCTCCCCTGTGCTGGGATTACAGGCACGGGCCACCACACCTGGTCTCAGTGGCCAGCTCAGTGCACCTGGTGGCAGGGCTGGTGCGGCACCTTGCCTAAGCAAGAGCTTAGTCTGCTGAGCTATCTTGCTGGCTCTGGTCATATATATTTATACTGTTGCACTTTTCTTTTTTTCACTAAGAATTTCAATGAACATGCCACACTGGCCCTGACTCTGGGGGCACTGAGCCGGTCACAGAGACTTGGCATGGTGGCACACACCTGTAATCCCACTGCTGGGGAGGCGGAAAATAGGAGGATCATTACAAGTCCGAGCTGTGTAGTGAGACCATGCACCAAATACATTATAATAAATAAATAAATAAATAAAATTTAAAATAGACAAGGAATAAAAAATAATTTAAAGGAACAGTGTGTCTTGGTATTCAGAAAATCATTGTCTAACAATTTGTCTCTGGATTTTTTACCTTGGTGTGAACATCCTAGACTTTAAACTCATTAACCTATTTATGCTCTCGGTACATAATTAAACTATTTTATGTTGACAGATTTTAGTCATAACAAAGTGCAATAAGCTTAAGAAAATGAAAATCATTGTCTTCTTCCTCAAGGGATACTCCTGGTTATAAAATGCTTAGTTTAGAGTAGCACCATGTAAATTATGATAGACTTTTGTACTTTAATAGTAATAATGAAATTTGGAGAAAATATTGGTATGATTCACTGAAATCTCTCAATTTCCTACACAACTCTCTTTCACTGAAGAAAGATTCTGATGACTGTTTAAAAGCTTAAGACCACTATAAGGGGACCAGGGAGACAGCTCAGTAGAATAAGCGCTTCCCTGGCAAGTGCAAGGGCCTGAGTTCAATCCCCAGTTCTGTCAAAAAAATAAAAAGATAAAAAAGACCACTATCAGAAAGGTAAAGTGGGCTTGAAATGGGTATACTTATTCAGAAAAATTTTAATTCATTCTTCTATGAAAGTAAAACTTAAAAAGATATTCTTTTCTATACTTTCTAAAAAGAAAATTTGAAGAATCTGTGATAACAGGATTAGAAAGTAAAAAACAGTATCATTAATATTTCAGTTAGACCTCTCAATATTTATAGAGAAGCTCTTATTTCAGAGATTTGCCATTTTCACAGAAAAGGTTCCTGCATGAACTATGAAAACTATATTTCGGCTTAGTTTTCCAACTATGTAAATTCATCTTGCTGTAGCAGACCCTAAACTGTGGGTACTTAAGTTGGCTTCCTGTTTGCTTTGTTTTGGTATTTGGTGTGAAGCGCACAAGTTATAGTACACTCCTAGTTCCTCTACTCGGCGCTAGTTTTCTGCTGATGATAAAGGAACTTGAGCTGGGTAAATTGAAAGTAAAAAGCCATATCTTCAGTAAACACTTCAGAAAATTATGCTTTACGTTCCTTTACAAGTTGAATAGACACAACATGCTGAAAATATGCGATAAAGTAAATATTACAACTTCGCAGTTTCTCTCTTTTAAGACAGAAATTAAATATACATGAGAACAATCACTTCAACTCTTATTTCAAAAACTTAAGAAAAATCATGCTTAAAAGTTTGTTAGAAATAATTATATATATCTCTTCTACTCTACGTAAAATTCTTCGTGGCCAAAAATTAGGATATTTTAAAGCTGTACTATTTTCTATTATAAAAATCTAGTACAAAGACTTACATGGTGTTTAACTGGCATTATTGCATGTGTGGATAAAAATGAAATTTTGCATACTTTTAATTGCTCTCCTAATTATGCTTAAGCAATTAATAGCATATCAATCAGTGATAACTCTTTTCAATTTTATCCTTTGAGTCTTTTCCCAGAGCATGAAAATGAAACTCTAAATTTTTTTTTGCCTATGACACTTTAAGTGCTTCTTAACTAAGAATATTAGATGGAGTACCAAAGTTAATAAAAAAAGTACATGACATTCATAAATTTCATATTATTAATGCTGATGAAATAACAATGAAAGTGTTCTGTGCACTATAATGTAGTTTTTGTTCACAAAGATTGGTGCTTGAATCTATGGTCTTTGATTGTGTCACAAGTACAGCTTTAAAAAATTTTATTCTGAGATAGGGTTGCATTAACTTGCTCAGATTGGGCTTGGATTTGCAATCCTCCTTCTGCTTCTTAGTGCTGAGATTATAGAAATGCACCACTGTATTAGTTATTCTTCTCTCATTGCTGGGACAAATACCTGACACTCAAGTTTAGGGAAGGAAAGGTGTACTTACCTCACAGTTACTGGAGGTTTCAACACTGGAGGAGAGGCTGGGGCACTACCCTGTTCAGGGTGACCCCTCGACACCTTTCAGAAAGCACAGGCTAGTCAGTTTAAGGGTCTGCGCCTCTCTGGCCCCACTCCCCGGGCTCTGCCCTGGTCCTCTGGTCCTGCCCATGAAGCCACTGTGCTCCTCCAGCTGCGTTTGCCCCATGACCTACATGAGGCTTTGGCGGGACAACTAGATACAAACCATAACAACCGCCATGCCAAATTCCATTGTAAGCCATGAGAAAAATATGCTCCCATTGTCTTAGAAGTGCCCAGTTATGGTCTTGCTTATTCCTGCCTAACACAACACTCAGCATATTTGAGAGAAGTGTCTTCAAGACCATTTTCATTGCCTAAGACTGTATCGATTTTTTGATTATGCCTCTAGCTTATTAGGTTATGTAAAACCTACAAAGTATTATTGATCTAGTACATTATATACCATGTAACACAGACAAAAAGATGAACAGAACATGCAATAAACAGAATATTAGTGAACTAGCCTCTGCTTTCATGTTGTGTAGGTGGCTACAGCAGATTACTGAGACCTGTCAGTTGCATGTGTTAAGCATGTTATTCAATATACACCTGGCTTCTAAAGGACTTTGCAAAAAAAAAAAAAAAAAAAAAAAAAAAAGTAAAAATAAAAAAAAGAAATAGGTACAATGCCTTTTCCATGCACCATGTGTTCTATCCCATCCCAGGCCATCCCACTCCATCCCACTGTGTTTCTGGAAATCTTATGATGGCTCCAATTTTCTTCTGCTTTGTCCTTCATGTAACTGCATGTACTTCTCTAAATATTGATACTCCTGCCCAGAAAAACAATTCTATAATTAAATGACCATATAATTTTACAAACTAATCAGAGCATTGTCAATAATTATGAAGTACAACAGGACAACAGGCATAAATGCGGACAACTTGAGAAAAGAGTGTTAAAAGTCAGTACACAGTGTGAACCAAATGATCATTCTTTCACTACTATAATCTGAGGGCATTTGTTTATGCAAAAGTTACTTATATATAATTACTTAAAATTCCTATTATTATACTAGAACTGTGTAACTTTCAAAATTTTACATTAAGAATATTTCATCTTATCATTATATGATTATCTGTATATCTGTAATTTAATTTTTTTGTTTATTTGGGTTCTAGTTGGGAAAATTGTATATTTGTATACCTAACACAATGTTTTCAAATAGGTTTGTGCATTTGAATGACTGCATTGAGCTCCTTATCATATGCATTGTTCATTTATTCTAGTAGTGAGAACACTCAATATCCAGTTTGGCATAAATTTGAGGATACATTACCTCATTAACAGTTATTGTCACCAAGTTGCTTAGTAAATTTCCTGAGTTTAAAATCCTTCACATAACAGCAAAAATCATGTCTGAAAATAACTGAATGCAACATTTTATTTCTCCTCCATTGACCCTGTTCTTTTTGGTTTCTTTTTCTTTTTCTTTTTCTTCTTCTTCTTTTTTTTTTTTTTTTTTTTTGACATTGACAAGACTAAAAATTGAAAGGACAAGGGTCAGATTAGAATTGTGCTTGCAGAAAAGTGTGTGACTGAAAGGAAAGGTGCTGATCGCAAATGACCTTTGCTGTGCACAGCTCAGTAAAATTGCTGTTAGAATAACTTTAGTCAAGATTTACAAGGGAAACAATTCTCAATTTGAGAAAGTGAAGATGTTTTTTCTCTAAGTCAATTTAATAACATGGTTAAGAAACTAAAGAGATACTTTGATTTTCATTTTTATTTATGCTTGAGCTACAGTAGCACTACATATAATTCTATTAGGCCAAGTTAATGGTATCTTGAAACTTTTTAGAACATAATACTGTGCTTTGTATATTAACTGCATCGCTGCTTGGAGCTCAAGTTCTATCAGGTCAGAACACAAGGCTTGGCTGGATTGAACCAGTTCAACTGAAATTAATGGGTTTTGAGTTATCAGATTTTAGAATATACTTAATTTAATTAATTTAATTTTAAATTGAGTTCATTTCTCAGCAAAATTCTTAAAGAGCACAGTTAATTAGCTAAGGTCCAAATTTGCCAGCTGATTCTAATTTGATGAGGGATTATGCCTACCTTCCTAATTGCAATATTTGCTTTTCTAAAGTCACCGATTAAAAGCCTAAGAAAAAAGCTGCTAGTCAATTGCATAAATGCATTACAGAGAAAACATATATTAACAAGCAAGAGATATTATAACTAAATGTGATCTTAAAAGAAAAATTAATATAAGTAATAGAACTGTAATTATGTTCTTTAGATATCACTGTAAGATCAGTAGGGAAAAAGTCTTAGCTTTTACAAAAAAGAATATATTCTATTGAGTAACAATGTTATAAAACAATGGCATAACACTTTCTGAGAATGGTAAATTTAAAAGATACTTTTTCATGTCAATTTAAAATAATGGAAATGTTATCAAAATATATTGTTTTGGGCTGGGGAGATAGCTCAGTAGAATAAGTGCTTGCCTGGCAAGCACAAAGTCCTGAATTCAATCCCCAGTACTGCCAAATAAATAAATAAATAAATAAATAAACAAATAAATAAATCTTGTCTGCATAATTTTTTGAAAGCTATTTGGCAGAAAAGTTATTTTAAGCCATCCATTTTCATTGCTATGATACTATACAAAGTAGTACATCTAGGTGTTCAAGTATGTTGGTTAAATATTCATTTTAAGATAAGAAGTATATATTTTTTTCCAGGGAAAACATGTATCTTTCCATTTACATTCTTCCAGAAAAACTATGATTACTATTTGTACGGGGAAATCATAAAAAATGTTTTATTCAGATTTATCTATGTATGTAAACAGTATGTTTAGGGTAACTCTACTGTGCATTTCTGCTGGTTGATGGAAAGAAGCAGTTAATGCTTTAATTTATTTCATCTCTTTTTTTCAATTATTTTTCCTTTTTAAGTTTTCTTAATTTCTTACACATTTATTTCTTTTTTTCTTCTTCCAATTTTACATGCATATATCTGGTAAGATGAATAGTTGGCTGGAAGACAACACTGCATATTATAACAAATACTGTGAGATTCATGTTACTTGGTTAAGTGACAATCTGCATCAGTTGCAATTTTTTTCCATTTTAATTCTAATTTGTATTCTTTTTAAAAATAAAAACTATGATTACATAAATTTGAAATAAACTATGATGAACCTACTCATTTCATGAAATTTCTTAGGAAAACGAGTCTTGGGGATGGGGATACGGTTGAATGGTGCAGGGCTTGCCTTGCATGCAGGAGGCCCTGAGTTCAGCCCTTAGTACTCACCCCCACTTACAAACATGCACATACCAAAGAAAAGGAAAAGAAAGAAGTCTTAAAATTAGAGACTGCCTCATTTTGATGCTTCATAACAATGTTATAATATTGGAAACTGTTGCCTAAGACATCTGAGTTACTAAATATTGAGAATTTAAAGTTATTATTGAAATTTTATGAATTGCTAAGTTCAAAGTTAAACAATTCGAACTTTGTGTTTAAGTAGCCATTTTACTCAAATACACTTGAGATTCTTTAAAATGAAGTCTATATACTAAAGTAGTTACTACCTTTAGGATTATTATGAATTTCAATGGATTTTCTAATGATATATAGCCTGTATTAAAAATTAAATGATAAATACAAAAAACACTTTACTTACTCCACATACAAGTGGTAATATAGTTACTCCTTGATTTATACAATTTCGAAATCATACTTCATCAAATTAGTATCTGTGTAAACAGAGGCAAATTGCTTACCTCCTCTCACCATAAGTTTCTTGAGTAGAAAGCACAAGTAATGATAATGCACAGTAACTTCTCATGTGGCTGGTGTGAGATGTGTAGAAAATTATAGTTTTTTGTTTTGTGCCAAGTTTCTACAATTCCAATCATCATTCCTAATATGTTCAGTTTTGCATAATATAATACTATGTTTCAAATTCCTTCCTTCCTTATGAACAGGATTTTTTAAAAAATTAGTAAATTCTTGTGATGCATAATTGAGATGGCGAATGAGACTGGGCATGATGGCATGCAGCTGTAATCCCAGCGCTTGGGAGGCTGAAAACAGGAGCATCACTACAAGTCTAATCTGTGTAGTGAGACCCTGTAGACCCTGTACTAAGCACATAAAAATAAACAAAAATAAAAGAAAGAGAGATTTGCCTGACTTTACATCCTGGCTTAGTTTTCTTCCCCTTTCTTTAGTCTGCTTCTTCTGATTTCTGCTGGTTTCTCATCAGAAGACTTGCCTAATTAATCACTTATGTACCAATTGTCATGGGTCCATTTCTTGGATATCAACCTGCAGGAGATATGATCAAAAGCGTTCTTGCACAATAACTAGTTTTTTAGAGGTATCCAACGATTAACCAGTTTGCTGAAAGAGACAGAATATATTCTGTGAATTTATTGAAAAGAGTTTTATTGAGAAGCTACTTGGTGCCAAGCAATGCATTAAGAAATTTTTGTCAATTTTTTTAGTCTTTTGTATTTATTTATTTGGTATAGGGTCTCACTATAGAGCTCAAATTCATAGTGATCCTCCTGTCTCAGTAGTAGGAAATTTGGACATAAAGAGACCAACACTCCTTCTTAGCTTCCTCAATCCTACTGTCTTTGATAGACACAAGTGAAATATTTCTCTAGGGTGTGGTTGTTCCCATGAAGTGAAACTTCAGAATTCTCCTAGCAAATACTGGCGGTAAGAGAATTTGACTGGGAGTTTAGGAAAAAAAAAAAAAAAAGCACTACAGAAAGGGTAATCTGCATCCCGAAGATAAGTAGGAGAAAATCAAATGAGAAGAGTGTGGATACTTCCTAGAAGACGGCATTGCCAGTGAGAAAAGACTACAAGCAAGAAAGAAGGCAGTATGGCAACATACAGTGCTTGGCATAGGATAAGGACATCTAGCAGAGGAATGTAGGAAACCTGGGAAGGGAAAGCGTCAAATAATATATTTCTTTGTAGGTCATATTAAAGGTTTCTAATGTATCCTAAAAGCAATAGGAAGGGCCGGGGAGATGATCAGTAGAATAAGAGCTTCCCTGGCAAGCATAAGGGCCTGAGTTCAATCCCCGGTTCAGCCAAAAAAAATAAAAAAATAAAAAATAAATAAAAGCAATAGGAAGCCCTGAAGAGTTTTATCAAGGGAAGGAACTCGATCGTCACACTCATAAATTAACTCAGTGGAATGTGCAAGTTGGGTAAGGAGAAAGCAAACCTGGAAGGTTTTCCCAAAATGGGTAGGTACAGGGGATGATCTTGGTTTGGTCTGATGATGACAGTAGGGAGAGACAGAAAGTAATGAATGTATTCATAAGGTGTTAAAAACAGTAGATTTAAGGTGAAAAGTCAAGACAAGAAAAAATAGAAAATTTCAAAATTTACAATCTCAATTCATCATGAATACTGGGTACAAGTACATTTGAAGAGGTATGGAACACAGGAAGGAAAGGAGATTAAGAGGTGCTAAGAGACATTTATGAGTTTGGCGACATATTCTTATGATGTCTCCTGTACAACACAAATGTTATCACTGTGATAAAATTAATTTGTATAGTTATATGAAATATAAATACATGGGAATTCTAGGGGTTTTAAATAAAATTATTTTATCTGACTATTCCATTCTTACACCCACAGCTACTCAAAGTACTAAATTTATAAAATAATACAAAATTTTTATTTTTTAGTTTCCTTGAAAACTCAGTGTCCATAAAGCCTGTCTTAAGAAGACTACAGAACTGAAATGAAAGGAAAAGAAAGCTTTCACAGAGAGCAAATTGGTCAAGCAATGGCTGTCAGTGTCAGCCATGTCGAGGAGTCACGGCCATTGCTAGACTTTTTTGCTCTCTGTGAAAGCCTGAGAGAATGTTTTCTCTTCTAGTGACTTTCCTTAGGCACACTCTATGTCGTTGATATCACATGGCTGACACTGACAAAGGATATGCAAACTGCAGTACAGGGTTACAGGATAAATCCTGAGGGGACTTGACTGACCTTATCAGATACAAAAGTTACATTTCTTGTTATAAAGGTCTTGCTTTATCTTGGTCTTAACTATCCAGCAGAAAAGTATAAAAATGAGGCATATAAAGTAAAGCCACATTAATATGCTGAGCTATAAAAGGCTCAATTCAACAACTTCTGTGGATAACCCATTACTATTGCGGAATGCTGGACTGTGTTAAGATTATTTTGCTGAATCTATGCACCTATAGTATTTAGATGCCAATGGAATACCCATCTCTGACAGAACTAAACCAAAAAAGGGGATACAAAGGAAGGATAATTTTGTATCTGTATATACAAAATAGTTAGGATAGATATACAGCTACTTTCACTTAATTCAATGAGAAGAAAGATTTGTACTAATAGTATTTGGACAGGATATCCTGTCTTCATCTTGTACTATGGATAACCACTAAGAATATAACAATGTATGATGCATTAATTATTGAAACTGTCTTATTAATCAGTTTTGAAACTGTCTCATTGCTATTTGTTTTTCAATAAAATAAAATAAAATAAAATAAAAAAAGAAAGCAAGACATGCCACGAAAAAAATAGAAAAAATAAATAAATTGAGAAGAACCAATGGATAAAGAAAGGAAAGGAAAAAAAGGAGGAAATGAAGAAAGGAAAGACTTTTCCTCTATTTCTTTTCACATTCAGATTCAACCTTACATACGATCATTCACCTGTTTTCAATGAAAAATACAATGTACCAGACCCTGCCTAGGCCACATAAACAACTTTTGAGCTTAGATTTTACATTTCATCTTCTTTAAAAAAAAAAATCTATTAAATTGTCTGTAATGTGCTTGTAAACTTGGCTTAAGCTTAGTCTGATCTATTTCATAAGCAAATACCTTTCAAAAACCTTACAAACCATCAGGTGAGCCCTAGACAATGTGTTTCTATTAACTAGACATTTCTTCTAAAGGTAAATCATCCCTAGTATCCCAAGAGAATGTCAAAGATGATTTAAAAAGAAAATGCTCAAACACTGCCCTGTATGGACTAGAACAATCAAGCACCTAGTGTAAATACAACAGGAAAGCTCTTCCATGTTTCTGGGCCCTGCAGCGTGGAGTTTGTACTGCTATGTGAAACACTTAGTGTGCGATTGTAATTGAAACGTTGTGTGCTACAAGACTCCATTTTGATCTACCTTTCGTAATAGTCATTCTTTAATCTTTTTTTTTCTTCCTCTTCTTCTTCTTCTGTTGCCTCATTTTGCCTTCTCTGAGTATTACACATGCTGAATACCATTATTGCTTTTGGTTATTAACTAGGGATGGATTTGGGAAAAGTAATTTTGTACAGGCCTGATATAGCAGAATAAGCTGTCAAACATCATAGCAGGTGACAGCGTGCTGTCCTTCTGTGGAGCTGCAGCACAGTGTGTGTTATAGCTGGAAGGTTATAGGTAATCAGAGAGGATTACAGACGGCAGCTTTATTAAATATCTGTGGAGGTCTACCGTGGCTGGGGCCAGATAATATGAGCTTCCAATATGAAAACAGGAAATTATTAATAAACCAGATTGGCTGTTCTCAATGCCCTTGCAAAAGTTTATCTAATTTTATTTTCTAGGGAGATGAATGTCAAGTATTAGATTTATTATTACTTAAGGTGTAGGCCTTTTATTCTTTGAAGTGATTCTCTTTTAATTTGTTATATTTCCCTGGATGTTTGATGATATTAACATTGTTTAAACCGGAATGTTTCCATTCTCATTTTCTAGTAAGTAAATTTTGACAGTTCAGAATAGATCAGGTCTTATGTGCTTTTTCTGATGGTATATGCTACAACATGGTTTATCAGGAGATTTGGATCAACATATAATTTGGCATAGTGTTTTTCTACATACTAATAAATCGTTTTTCATAAACTAACATCAAACATCATTCTCTACATTTTTTGGTGAAATTTTCTAAAATGCTAAGAATTCCCTCTGTTTATCCTTTCAAATATTTCTTATATTTATGAAGAAAAAAGCTGCTGGTTTATTGTTATTTTATAGCAGAGCAAAACAAAATGGTAAAGAATTTTAAGAACTTCTCAACCATGTTTGATGCACCTTTATCTCTTCTAAGCGATGAGAAATTTAGCACCTTACATTTAACACTCTAAAGTTTGACAAGCATTGAAACAAGAAAGGAAGTGTAAATTTTACTAATCAAAACATCTGTACTGTGCAGCCATTTACATTTTCCTATCAAGACATGAGAGAAATGTTAATTTTAGACGACTCTTTTTATGACCTATAATTACTGTCATTAAGAAAGCTCCGGAGACTTCAAGGGAGCTTTGACTGAAATATAGTTTGACATGTTCTATAATTAATGCTGAATTAACGTGCTACATCAAGTGCCTAGGAAAAAAAGGTTTCTTTTTCTCAAAGAAAAGTCAAAGAAATTCTATTACAGGAATGTCGGCCAGCACAGCAGTATTTCAAGTTTAATGCTACATGCGTGAAGAGCTGATTCTCAGGTACTTTAAATTATTCTTAAAATTTCCTAGTGATTTCAGTTTGAACAGGATAAGTACACACAGGCAGAGATACTTGTACCCAAGTTCTTTCTTTCACAGCCTTGATAAAAAAGTTGATTCATGCTGAAAAGTCATTATTTTTGACATCTCAAGAACACTCAAAATGACATTAATAGAAAATTTTCTCATAAAATGTACAAGTATGCTCTTCACTGTCCTCATCCTAATATTTTTCCCCGAAAGTGTATTGGTTCTTCATGAGACTATTAATTCCTTAAGGGCAGATCGTTCTGTCATTTTTTCCCACCACTTATTCTCTTGCGAGTAGAATTACTCAGAATACACACTGAGTACTCTATCAATATTTGATTAACTAAATTAAAGGACAATAACTTTGATAATATTTCTGTATTTCCAAAGACATCTTTTATACTCCTGTGATATTCCATTTTTAAAAATCTTTAAATTTTTAAAATCTTTTAAAAATTTATGCTAGTAGTGTGACATAAGGTAATTTTAACAGTAAGCTTCTAGGACGGAGGGTGGATATGTTTTTGAATGGAAAAAAGAGAGCAACATTTTTTTAAAAAACAATCTATTAGACAAAGACTGCTCTCCAAACTGCAGCTGGGATTCTTGAAATTTCCTCTCCCCCAAGGCTCCAATGGTGAAGGCCAAATCCCTGACCTTGTACTACTGGAAGGTGTTGGAGCCTTTAACAGGTAGGGACCTAGTGGGGAAACTTCAGGTGACGTGGCTTCTGTCATTGAAGGGGGTGATGTGAGCGCGTGGCGCTTTCCTCCTCTCTCTTATAGGTGAGGTGAGTAGCTTCGCTCCGTATGGGCACCCGCCAAAATATGTCATAGTTATTATTGCTGTTATAGTTGCTTTTTGAAAATCTTAACTCTAATATACTTTAAGGTTGACTACGCATTTCAAGGAATGGGCTAAATACTGGGTATTTGTCAGTGATCTTTGAATTGCCTTACTTTGTGCTTTCCTTTCTCAACCTTCTGTGAACAACTGACCTCACTTTTTCCTTTTACACGCTCAGTCTAGGGAGGAGAAAAGATTACTATTCCAGTAAGAATAACTGCAGTGAAATGAAGTTGACTATTGTCTTAATCAGTTGCTAGAATAAAATACCTGATACAATTTAGTTTAACTTTGCTCACATTTTAGACATTTCAGTCCTTGCATGGCTGGCTGGCTCCAGAAAGAGGCTGCGGAGTTGAAGGGCGGGCTCAGAGGAGAGCAGGGCCCTTGACGGCGACCAGGGAGCAGAGCATGGGGTGGAGCCAAAAGGAGAGTTCTCTTGGCTGGCCAGATAGCTCAGCAGACTGCTTAGGCAGAGCGCAGTGGCCAGGGTTCGATTCCCAGCCTACTGTGTCGAACTTGCCCCTGGGGTTCTCAGAGACGGCGATTGAGACTGGGCATGGTGGTGCGCGCCTGTAATCACAGTGCTTGGGAGGCTGAAAACAGCAGGATCACTATGAGTCTGAAAAAAAAAAAAAAAAGGAGTTTCCCCTTTCAGGGTAGATCCCCTGTGACCAGCCCCTTCAGATCACATCCAGCTCAATGGCAAGTCAAGGGCAATGCCCCATAATTCAGTCATCTTCCAAGTGTATAAGACTGTGGAGGGCACTGAGCTAAACCATAACAAATATAGTATATGCATTTAGCTCTTATAGATAATTTTGGCTATACAAATTTTTAGAAAAATAGGAAAAAAGGTTAATTTTGGTTATAAATTTCTCAAAGAATGGAGCCATTTCAGATATCTCACTGTAATGCTGATTTTTCATGCAGCTATGTACTGAGTTGTAGGTGTACATTGACTCCAAAAGTAAGTCAGAGAAGTAGATTCTTAATAAAGGAAGTGAGGATACAGAGGTATTTATAGAACCTGGACACCAAAAATGGTCTTCTCTGGAGTTAGTCAGCAAAGTTTACTGAAAGGCAGTCATAGAAAAACTGCAAATGTATAATGGGTTCTTCTAAAAGTTGAATGGGCGTTTGTTTTTGTGACTTAAGCAAACTTTAAATGAACAGTATATTGAGTACAGGACATAGTTCATGAACTTTATCAAAATTAGAAATTCAGGCTGGGTAAAACATAAGCCCTTACATGATCTTATGTTCTGAATTAGAGACTCAACTTAGAAATTAGAATGCATATAGTTCAACATATTAATCAAAATTATATTCCTATGCAAACATAAAGCTAATTCTCTAAAGCATGGTAAAGTCTATCAGTGGAGGTACCTTTCTGGATAAGGGGCATTCAGTGACCACTGTCCTCATTGCAAGGTTGAAGCAGGAGGCAGGAGAGGCTGGAAGCAGAATAGGTGATTTTATTGTCTGGATGGTCTCACATCCTTACTCATGACAGTCTCTGAAGGGCTTAAGTTGACGTTTCCCTTAGGAAGTATTTGTGAGCAAATCAGAGCCCATCACTAAGGACTCATTCTGCAGCCCTCTGCCTGAAACCCAGCCTCACTTCTGGTTTGCTACATAAGGCTTCAGTAGACTGGGTCCCCTTCTAGGAGCTGCCACAAGTGTGGAGAATGCCTAGGCTACTAATGGCACTGTCCCTGTGCAGCTGACTTTTCAACAGAGAATATGGCATTCATCTACTCTGCTCCAATAGTTTTAATGCATAGACATCAGATGCTTTGCATAGGTAAGTCCTTTCAAAGTCTGATGATTAATTTAACTTGGTGAAATGGATTGCCTAAGTGATGCCTAGATAGTTGGTATAGTTTTGTTTGTTTGTGTAGTGTGTTTGTGAACATTTTATTAAAGGATTACCACTTGACTTAGTACACCAGGGGTTCTAAGCATTTTGGCAACAGGGACTGGTTTCAGGGAAGGCAATTTTGCTCTAAGCAAAGGGTAAAGGGAATTAGTCATTATTAGTATATGTTTGCATCATAATAATTATATTTTCCATCATTAGCAGCACCATTTCAGATCACAAGGAATTAGGTTCCCATTAGGAGCACACACTGCAGATCCCTCATGTGCAGTTTACTGCAGGGTCCTTACTCCTTCAGCAAGCTAATGCCTGTACTCACCTGGCATAAGTGGTGCCCAGGCAGGAATGCAGAACCTTGGGGAATGGTCATAAACAGCTGAAGCTCTACTTCCTCACTGGCCAGTCACCTCCTGCTGCACAACCCTGGTGCAAACAGGCCTCGGGCCAATCAGTACTGGTCAGTATTGTGGCAGCTGGAAAACCCTGTGATAAACTAGTAAATCTGATCCACCCTTATGATTTTGTGTGGACATTCTGTAATCCTTTGAGAGCTGAATTAGCTGAGGAAGTGTGAGTTTGGTTTTACTTTTCTTTTCCAGCTTAGCGTCCATCTCTCTATGCCTTCAGATACAGCTCTTGGTCCTCAGCCCTTCAGATTTACAATGATTTGCTTTCTCGGATCTCCGCTTTCAGGTAATCTGTTGTGGAACTCTGTGTCCTCCACAACTGTGTCGGCCAGTTCTCACTACAAATCTAATCTCTCAATACATATTTGAAGGTTCCATTTCTCTGGATAATCCTGACAATGCACATGGCATTAAGGTGAAGAATATGGCACTACTGAGTCCTTCCAAATTTGGAGATGGGGCTAACATCACCATTCGCTTATCTCTGAAGGTGTGTCCTTACATCTCTGACTTTCAACTATAACTTTTTCTTATTTCCCTTTGCTATCCAGCAGTCTCACATTTACAAAATGCATGAATAAATCTTGATGAATTATGCTTCTCAAATTCACTGTATTTTATTTTTTCTCTACAGAATCTTCTATTTTTGCCATATATCACAATATATAGTCTAGGAGATATGAAAAGGAAAAAAATTATATGGGTAAATATTTTGAAGTCAGATAACTAAGTACTTGGCCAAATTTTGTGAAACCAAACTGAAATATAAGTACTTGGCCAAATTTCTAAGAAATGGAATTATTTCATCAAAGAATATCTTACTTAGGTATCACAAAACAAAGGTGTGGTGGCACACACCTATAATTCAAGTTTAAGGCCAGCCTGGGCTACAAAGTGAGCTCCAGGCCATCCTGAATTGCATGATGGAACCCTACCACCACCACCAACAACAACACCAACACCAACACCAGCACAACAACATTGCAATCTTTGAAGTATAATCAATAAGCTCAGTAGGTAGATTTCATTCTTTTCCTATCCAACTCCTTCACATGTTTACACATCAATAAAGGTCCTTTCTAACAAAATTCTTCTGCACATACTGTCACAGAAAAATAAATTTTATATAAAAAAAAATATCACCCATACATCAGACCTGAAATGGAGGTAACAAAGGCAATTGAAACAGTTAGAAAACAGAAAAGTGGTGGCAGAAAAAATATGAAGTATTTGAGTGCAAAGGAGGGTGAAGTATTTAGTTAGTAAGTGAGCAAAAAGAGAGTTTTTATTTTATTTTGTTTTTACTTTGTATAAAACACAGATATGTTTGGGTCACTAACAGAAGAGAACAAACCATTTTTTGGTGAAGCACTGCTTTGAACTCAGGGCTTTCACAATAAACTAAACCCTTAAGTCTGTTTTATTTTATTTTATTATTTTATTTTATTTTATTTTATTTATTTTATTTTATTTTATTTTATTTTATTTTATATTTTACTTTATTTTGGCACAGTGTTTAACTAAGCTATGAAGTTGGCCTAACAGAGTTCAAAATTATAATCCTTCTGTGTCAGTCTCCTAAGGTGTTGATATTGTAGGTGTGTGCCAACTATGATGTTTCAACCCAGCTAAGAAACATCATTTTCCTGATTTTATGAAAAAGTAAAACAAAATTGTAATATAATAAGAGAATAACAATAGTTAAAACATTGTGTAATCTTCTGGTGTGGGCTTATAACTTTGTATGATGTGCCACAAGAGATGTCAATTGACATTTAGAGCTCTGAGCTCTCTGCCTTGCCTACCATAATGAAACAGAGTTTTATGTATGTTAAATATAAATGCTATTTTTAGAAGCATCTGGTCATCAGAGATTTATTTAGCTCACAGAGTAGGCACTGGAAAATATTCTACTTGCTAGCTAGTTAGAATTCTTCCAAATAAATATGGTGGTAACTTTGCTCATGGAAGTATACTAAATGGTTCATAATTTCAACTTTAATCATAAAAGGTGAATTTTTAATAGTCATAAATGAGTTCACATCAAAGAAGAGACATATTCTTTGTACAGAAAGCATTCTTAATTCAAATGGGCATAATGGGTATATAGATACATTGTGCCCAAATATATCTAACCTGTAAAGCAGCTAGGCTTACAGGGTTAGAGCCAAGCATTCACAGTGGCCATCATCCCCCTGGGAGTCTGGAGGGCGGAGCCACTGCTCAGTCTGAGTCTGACACCTGCAGAACAGTAGGACCATGGAACCGATGACACTCTACTGGCCTGTGACACAAGCTGGAGATGTAGACACTCCCGATTCCTCATCCCACTAGTCATTTAGCCTGTTACATGTCCTGAACATTTTACAGTGCTCCTCATTGCCTCATTAAAACTTGTTAGTGACTTCGTCCTTGGGATAAAGTTTAAAATGCTCAGAATGGCCAGTGCGGCCCCTTGTGATCTGACCTTAGCTGACCTATAAAACAACACTTTTGACAATTGTCCTGTTATATATTTTATTTTTAAAGAGAATACAAATTAGAATTAAAACAAAAAAATTACAAGTTATATTTTTACCGAGATCGAAAATTTCTAATTTCCAAGCCATCCTCTAATCAGCTACATATCTGCTTAAAATGCAGTTTTACTTCAGTTTAGAAAACATTCAAATAGTCATTCTACATTAAAATCTTGATCAACATTGAAAAATGTTTACCTAATTATTTTTATCATCCTTAATTTTTAATAAAGCAATAGTGTTGTGAGTAAACAGTAGATTCCAGTTTGTTTCCAATTGCTGTCACCTTTTAGAAACTGCAGAACAATATATCAATATAAATCTATATTTTGCATGGATTTGTAGACCTATAGATCCACATGTGTAATTTTAAGTTTTCTCACAGATGGTAAGAAAAGTAATGAAAGTCAGTGAACCTAATTTTAATACAATATTTAACCCAGTGTATCAAGTGCTATTTCAAGATAAAAAATTTAAAATTTTAAACGAGATAGTAACATTTTTATACTAATTTTTAAATATATTTGTTATGTTTTACATTTAGCATACACTTAAATTTGGATTAGCTAAATTTGTGTGCTTAGTGACAGAGCAATTCTAGAGCAGGAGTTGCCAGACTCAGTTCAGAGAGCTGATGTCTGTTTTGCTATTCCCTGGAAGCCAATTTTGACATTGTTAACTAGTTCAAAAAATCCGAAAAGGACTAATATTTATTAGTACCTGAAAATGATTGAAATTCAAATTTCTATATCCATAAAGAAATACTTATTGGAGTAAAGTCATTGTTGTTGTCCCCACCACCCCCACCAGCAAATGTCTTTCTTTCTTTCTTTCTTTCTTTCTTTCTTTCTTTCTTTCTTTCTTTCTTTCTTTCTTTCTTTCTTT
>NW_004524828.1:475252-481238 GCF_000260255.1 Octodon degus | reverse complement strand
TCTATGACTCTCATTTTGACTTTCTTTCTTTCTTTACTAGCTGATTTTTTGGTTAGAATTTTTTTTTTTTTTTTTTTTTTTTTCCGGAGCTGGGAATTGAACTCAGGCCCTTGCACTTGCCAGGTAAGTGCTCATTCAACTGAGTTATTTCCCCAGCCCCGTTTTTTTAGGCAAGAAATTTTTTTAAATTTCTTGCTAAAAAGCAAAACAAATAGTTTTTAGATACTGTATGGCCCACAACACTGAAAGTAGCACCTCAGGCCCTTTATAGAAAATATTTGTCCGTCTCTGCCCTAGAAGACTGTAATCACGGCTAGATTATCTCCATGAGCATTCAGTTCTTGGCTGATATAAAATAGGAAGTCAAGGGCTGGCCAAATACCTCAGCAGATTAAAGCGCCTGCATGTAGGCGCAGGGGCCAAGGGTTTGATTCCCGGACCTGCCATGTCGGCCCTGTCCCCAGGACGCACTGAGATGGCAAGTAAAGCTAGGTGTGGTGGTGCATATCTGTAATTCCAGCTTTTGGGAAGTTGTAAACTGGCGAATCACTAGGAGTCTGATCTAGTAATGAAACCCTGAACAACTTGTAGACCCTCCCCTAATTTTAAGACAACAGTACACAATGTAATAACCATTGTTTAATTCCTATCGTTTTGTTTAGTGAAATCTCTAATGCTGCTAATGATTCTTTTATACTCTTTTTAATTTTTTTTAAAAAATAAAATCCTCCAAAAAGATATATTTATAAATAGAACTAAATAAGCATTTACTGAATAGCTGTGCCCTCTTTACCAGGATATCATGATTATTTTCTCAGATGAAAATATTTTATGAAACACAGTCAATAACATAAGACTTTTAATTTAGATATATCTGTCCTAGTGAACTGTACATCTTCTGTAATTTGCTAAGTTTTCTCTCTTACTGGTAAAATGAGGCAAGAATAATATTTATGTCACAAAATTGTTGGAATAAATACATAAAATGATGTATATAATAACAGTATACTCAATAATATTATGCTTAAATGTTAACTATTTTTACATACATCTAAGGTTTGCCAATTCAACTTATTCCTTTTAATAATAATTTTCTTGCTACTGATTTTAAAGGAAGTGATATTATAATAATACAGTTGATAAAACTATATCATTTATTCATTTGATAAATCTTAGCAGTTATATAGGTTAAAGATATTTTGGATCCCAAACATATATAATTCATTTATAAGTCTCGAGTGATTATATTACACTATATATATATATATATACACATATATAGTGTATTATACATATATAGTGTAATATAATCACTCAAGACTTATAAATGAATACAAATACATACTCTATTTAAATGGAAGTGACTTCTACAAAGGAAAATATATTATGCAGAAAAGACACAGAAAAGTATTACTTAGAAAATGAACAGTGTTGAGAATCAGAAACACACATGTTTAAGTAATATAAAACATAGGTTTACTCTACACCCTTAAAATAGTTTTTAAATGGCACAGCTTTAAAATTCAACATTGAAATATCATAATCTATGCATTGCTGAATCAGCACAACATTAAATATTGTTAAAAATAAATACAAAATAAGTTTAAGATGACATTTAAATATTATAAAATACAATTGTGTCTAACATTATAAATGTATTCAAATCATATAGTTCTCCTGATTTCCCCTGCTAGAATGCTAACATTGCTGAAAATAATTCTTTAGACAGTTACGTTTAATTTAGCTTTTATGACTCCTTAGAGTGAAGAGAGGAAGAGTGTTGTAATTTTCTGGACATGGAGTCGTTTGCTATGGTAAACTGGATAAATGCTTGTGGTACCTCCTGGGAATGGGATAGAGAAGAGGAGCTGGATCTATTCAGCTCAGACACGAGGGTCTCCATATTCTTTCAAAATCAGCGGCCTTAGAGGGATCATAAATTGCCGAGGTAGACCAATCCTTTCTCCTCTCTATCTCTGATCCACTGCCTTTGAAATCAACTGGCGCTTCATACTTGGAAGCGCCACAAAGTAAGGCTGGAAATAAAAATATGGCCCAGGATTTGCGATGCTTAAGTGATTCCGACTCATTTCTCCAATAGCTGTAGCTCTGAAACATGCTAGACTTATCGCTGATATATTGCAGCTCACAGTGTTCTAATTCATTTTACAGAGGTAATCCTGACCAGCTCTACCACTACTTTGTAAAAAGAAAGTTTATGCTTTAGTTCTAGTTAAAATAATTTATCGTTATGTTCACAATTCCTGACTTTATCAAATCGTGCAACACGGAGTGTCCAGGCTTTCTTTATAGACGAAATCAAAGTGGTCAGAAACTCCCATGATGTGTAATGCTTATATATGGTGTAAAATGGTCTCCACTTGTCAGACTTTCTCTCCTTTAGTTTAAGGAGACCCTTAGCTTTTTTTGTTCCACACACAAGAAAACACTATTATGCATAAAATTGATATTTTTAAAAGATGTTCTTGGAGCCCATTCAATCTTATGGTAGCACTATGTACTATTTTCCTCAGAGAAAACAGGGTCTGCGTCTATTTAAGTTATTTTATATTAATATATATTAATTTTTGTTTATATTCCTAGGATTTTCATTTTCAATTATGAGGGTATCATTTTCAGTAGTCAGAAAAACTAATCTATCCCTTGGAGAAACATAAGTAATCTAGAAAATAATTGCCACCTTGTAATATTTTAAAATAGGATGTTATTGATTATTACTAAAATTAATATGTTGATATCGATTTTCTTCCCTGAATTTGTAACTCTGTTGCTACCTTGTAGCCTCATTTTGAATATAAAAAATAGATATAAATCTTTGAAATGGTTGCTAATAATGATAATAAGGTAACTGTATTGCTCTCAGATAGCAAGTGATATTTTTCCTGGAAAAAGAGTATTCCAAGAAGTTGGAATGATAGAATCCAACCATTTAATAAGACAAATAGTTCATAATCTAACTTTAAGCTAATATTACTTACAAATATCTAATGAGTTACGATTTTTAGTAATTTTAGTTTAAAATCACTCCCCATTGTGCATTCTAATATCATACAGATCAATATTTAAATAAATAATTGCTAATCAATTCCAGTTCAAACCAATGCAAGCATTTGGTTTCTTCAGACTCTCTTCCACACTGAGTAGTCTCTTTTTAAAAGTAAACTCCTATCACTAATCATGGAGGAACAAAGATGTGTCCAAAGTTTGAAGAAACATGGTTGTCCCAAAGCTCAGATAATGAATTTTAGCTCTCTCTGGAGAAAAACCTTTCCTGGATGGAGTCTGGCAATATTCCAAGATTTCTTTTTAAAAGTAACTCCATATGTGTACTGACCATAAGCTAGTGATGTTTTAAATCAACTGGAAAGAGAGGCTGTTCTTTTCAATATTTTTTTCCTAGAATAACTTTGAAGTGCAGCATTTGGGGATTATGAAGGTTTGGGTTACCTGCTGAATGAAGGCATAGAAAATTATTTGAAAGTACCCTTTTAAAAAAAATGTACTTTAAACTTATGAAATATCACCTGTGGTTAAGAGAAGGTATGCAATTCAAAGCATTTTTCAACCTAAAGAGAAAGAGTTAATTTTAAATTGATATTATATTTTCCATATTTTAATGGCTATGAGATCATAATCAAAAGTTTGTGGTTCACTTATTTTTAAAGGCAGAAGAAGATGGGGATGTGTAAATGCTACCAAATTAAAGAAAATATGTGTAAATTTATAATGAGTTAGATATTGAGCAAAACTTCACAGAACAACTGACTTTCCCATACTCTAATGATTGTTTCACAGCAGGTAGTTTATTTCATTTTCAAATAAATTCAACTTGTATCTACTTCATTGTAATCTGTTCTGAATTTATTTGATGTGTGCAAAGGCTTGAAACACACACACACACACACACACACATACACACATTTTTCCATTGGCATTAAAGTTAGCTAGAGAAAAGTTGTTGGTATTGTTAAATTTGTATCACATAAATTTAAAGTAAAATGCATTTGGATAATCATTATTATTCAGAAAGTAAAAGAACTATAATAATATAAACCTTATTATATCATGAGAGATTTCCTTTGTTTAGGAGATCATAGACACATTTGCTATAGTTTAATATTTTCTTTCTTTTTTTTTTTTTTCAGAATCAGGAGTTGAACTCAGGCCCTTGCCCTTGCCAGGAAAGCACTTATTCTACTGAGCCATCTCCCCAGCCCCAATATTTTCAACTAGAATTTTGAAAAAAAGTTCAATATCTGTATAGTTAAATATTTACTTTAGCATGCAAAACATATATTATTGTCAAATGGGCATATTAAGTTCTCTTCATTTTGGCTGTAATGTATCAAGGATTAAAGTGTATCAAAACTTTGGATACTTTTCAAACAAACAGCAATTTGTTTGCAAGTATGTCATAGGAAACACATGCATACCATATTATAGCAGCACAATTTGTAACAGATAAATCTTGGAAGCGGTAAGTGTCCATCCACAGATTAGTGGTATTGCCACACAATGGAGTACTATTCTGCCATAAAAACAGGTAAACTTGATTCATTTGTAGGATAATGGATATACTTTGACAGCACGTGTTAAGTGAAATAAATCAGAAACACACATTAAAACATCCTAAATTATAAAGGAAAAGAAAAGATAGATATTAGGGTGATAGATCTTTTGCAAATTGGAAAGAGATCAAGAGATAGAGTGAGGTGAGGAGGGACAGAAAGGGGATAAAGAGAGAATGAAGTTGTGTTGAGTACCAACACACACCAAGTTCACACATGGAGTATAAATATTATGCATCGTAAAAATGAAAAATAAAAATTTTAAATAAAAATGTGAAGAAATGGCTTCCAAAATTAGATCTCAAATTAGCTTAAAAATTTTAAGTGGCTATTTTTATTTACTGCATTTTAAAATGTAAATACTCTATGATTTTTAAAACAGGGTAAAACTATAATTTTCATTAAGATATAGATAGATAAATAGATAGATCATAACTATATCCAGAAATATTTACTGCTGATGATTCTTACATGACAGTAGCAGTACTAAGACCCGAGGAACCGGGGAAAGTATTGCATAGCCATACTAGTAATGCAGAGGATGAAGCAGAGAAGAATGTAAAACTTCGCGTTGGTTGTATGTGCAGCTACTGAGATTTTATACTTAAAATGAAAAGTGAAATTGCTTTTGAGTAAAGAGCTAAAGGCTCACAGGACTGGACAGGTAAGAGCTGAAGAATAGGTTCACTTTCCTAAGAACATTCATAAAAGTGTTTCTTTTGGGCTCTGTTAGCAGAGAAGAGGATGACATGGTAATTAGCCTCATGAACACAGGTAGGAGAAGTTACAGAGGCTCCCCAAGGGGAAGTACAGCAAGATCAGGAAGGACTCTGCAGGTCATGCAAAGACTGTGGAATTTGATTACCCAGCGTTGCAGGACTTGGAGAAGAGAAGTGACAAAACGTCAACCTTTTCCCAGCACATTAATGCTTTGGAATAAACAGCAAGTGAACCATGGTAATTTTAGCAAGATAATTTGAAAGTATTTTGCAACAATTATGGAAACGATAATCATTTTTCAATAGTATTTGGCAGTGGTGATGACCCAGGCATTACACAGTGGTTTAATAGTGCATGTGTACTATTTTGATGATACACACAACAAGGCTTGTTGGTCAATCCAAAGTAGAATATAAAAGAAAAAGAAGCATCCCAGACAGTAGGAAATAAGAGCAGAAGAATGAAACTATCATTGATTACTATGGAAAAATCTATTAAAGGAATAGGCCTAGAAAGAAAAATTCCAAAACTTTGCTTTGGATTTGTTGAGTTCGGTTGTTTAACAGTTATTCACATTGAGATTCTGATAAGGAATTTTCTACCAAGAATGGAATGGATGAGGGAAGTCAGAAATTAGACATAGAGCTGCCCAAATAGATCAACAGATTAAAGCACCT
>NW_004524828.1:455201-474731 GCF_000260255.1 Octodon degus | reverse complement strand
ATTAATATATACTGTTACAAATATGTATACACTATGACTTCACAATGTTATTTTGGGCATGCCTTAAAGAAAGGTTACAAAGAATTTTATCATTTATATTCCTCAAAATTTATAATAAAATTGTCAAAATACTGTAATTCAAATCCAATGGAAAAGAAAAGGGTGAATGTTCATTAATATATAAAAATATGGGGCTGGTGAGATAGCTCAAGGGTCTAAAGCACCTGCTTAGGCAAGCTTAGGCAAGCGCAGGGACCGTAATTTGATCCCTGGAACCACATGCTGTTCCAGTCCTGCCCCAAGGCTGGCTGAGCCAGCCACAAAAAAGGTTAGATAGATAGATAGATAGATAGATAGATAGATAGATAGATAGATAGATAGATATCATTGAATATTAGCTAGTAGGCAACTTTATAAACCAGAAGGGTATCAAAATATATTTGCCTAAAAGACCAATGTATTGTGTTAACAAGCAAAGCACAGAACATTTATATAGTTTTGAAATCATTTTATGTCAATTAAAAATATAAATGTTGGGAAATATATGTGCTAAAATGTAAAAACAGGTACAACTTCAAAATTTATTATAGTTATTTCTACTGGGGAATGCGACTAGAGAGAGTAATGTTGGAAATTACATTACTTGTGTTGATTTATTTCTCTAGAAAATAGTGATTTCAAGCAAGCATAAAATAATGTCTGTTTCTTAGTTGTGTGTTGAACCCCATGCATATTCTACCTATTTTATTTTTATAAGCAGATGATTTGATTTGGGTGTGTGTTTGTATGAGAACTGACTCAGTGAACCTAAATTTGAGCCTACTTTGCTGTAAAGTTTGATTGCTACTGGAAAAATTAAATTAATTATTAAATACTTACCTCTTAAGACAAGATTTTTGCTACACTCTTATTTTCTCTCCATGATTGTGTTAGCATTTTTCTTTTTGCTATTTTTTCCTGGTTAAATTTAAATTAATAAAATCATCTATTCCACACAAGAAGGGAGGAAGCATATGTTTTAAAAGAGAAATACATCTACCTCTCCTAATTTTAAAATTGAAATAGATATTACAGGAAGAAAATTAACTAACAGCCTATGCTGTGGTGAATTCATGTTTCAGTTGTTGATATTAAGCAAGAACACCTTTGACATTCCACATCCTGTGTTAAAGGATTACAGTGCAGACAGTAAAATGGTGCTTCTTTGTAATTCTACATATTTTATGATGCAAAGCATTTATGACAGAGAAACATTTTACTCACAATACTATACTTCATGTAGTATTCTACTTCTTTTAACTTGAGGGGAAACTGGACTTTATTCTGAGTGGGATGGGAGTAAATGAACAAAAGATGCAGGTGTGGTAATTCTGTGGAGTCAATGATTTTGTTGTCAGAGATAAATATTTAACGAACACATGCAATATGTCTACATTTGAGAATTGTACATAGGATTTCTTAAAATATAATGACAATGGATTCATCAATCGAGTATGCCAAATTTTTAAATTCAGTAATTTGAACTTAATATGAGGCAGTAACAGAATATATTACAAATATAGGTGATTATTACCATTGATTAAAGTGTTTTAAATAGATGTTAGTAAATGTGAAGTTTCCAAAAACATTTCTGAAAAATTATGCTAATTTTCCATTAGTTGAAATTGGTTTTGTACTATGTTGCTTTAATATTTACCTGAAAAAATTACTTCCCTAGTGTCTGTTTTAATTATTCATAGATGTCTTACAAATGTCTGCTGTTGACTACAGGGTGAAAGAATTAAAGGTATTTTATTGAGTGATTTTTCTCTTACCTAAAAACAATGCCCTTGCTGAGCATGTGAGCTCTGACAGCAAATTGTCTGGATTTGAATTCCTTAATCTCTCTCATTTCCTCACCCTTAAATTGAGACTAAATATTTTGTGAGTACTTTGTGGGATGCCACTGCTTAGTGTTTGGTACCTGGTAAACATTCAGATCAATAGTATTCACAGCTTCACTGCCATTTTTGCTGCATGGGAAAAGAACCAGTTTTTGATGGATTTTTTTGGTGGGGAGGCTAGGTGGTCACTGTCTGCCTGAGAGACAAGACTCACGTGCCAGCACAATGAGACCTACGTTTATTTATACCTTTGCAAGATTAGAAAAATATGATACAAGGTTGCCTAGTGACTAGTAGCTGACATTAACCAGTGAGGATGCTTATCTCAGGACGGAGGTAGCTTGTTTGCTTTCGGCACTGAGGCTTAGTCCTATCTACACACCTTTGACTGATTTTCCAGCTAAGGAACTAGTTTTTGAATGGTTGCTATTAAAAGCGTCCTCCTTGGACCCCCCTTCAATTCATTCTTCTTGCTTAGCAATCATTTGGAAAATTACATATGTCTAGATCTCTTCCATGACTAAAACCCTGATTTTCAATTTCTTTTAAGGTAAAGACTGAAAATCTTTGAGGACCAATATAATATGACACTTGCCTTCTTCAACAGCCTCATTTCTAACTCTTCTCTGCCTTTCCCCCTCAGGCCCATTCACTTCCTCAAAATTACCAACTTTCTTTCTACTTGAAGACATTCTCATATATGTGTGGTGTATCTTATTTCTGTAATTCTTATCTATTCTTTAGGTCCATGTTCTGAATGAACATCCTCTGAATTTTCCAGTATAATCTCTAAAGCCTCCTCTCCAGGATTAACCTGCTCTGTTAGAAATTTTCTTAATTATTTTGTGATTACTTTTACTGTGAAATGCTGTTTTTATATCTTAATAAAATTAATTTTCCACATAGAAAGTATACAAAGAATTATAGTGACCATCACTAAATCCCTCTGATTATCCATGACCATTTAGAATTTTTTAGAATGGAAAAAGAAGAGAATTAGAAAGAAGCAAGAGATTATACACCAAGCAGGGCTCAAGAAAAGATAGAAAGGCAGAGAGGACAAAAGTGAGTGCACGTAGGTCCAGCAAATTTAAGGTTTTTGTACATTTAAAATTTCAGGGGCGGGGAGATGGCTCAGTAGAATAAGCGCTTCCCTGGCAAGCACAAGGGCCTGAGTTCAATCCCTGGTTCTGCCAAAAAAATAAATAAATAAATAAATTAATTAATTAATTAATAAAACTTTGGAAAACATTGTAGGTTTCTGGATAATGCAAAAATGCTGTAATTTACCTCTTTCTGTGATATGGAACAGAACCAGGAAAAAGGTTTTTATAGTAGTTTTGCATTTTTTTCAGAAAATACTTCAGTTTTCCTAGCAGCTTTAAAACTCTGCAACGAGGTTTCAAATTCTGGAAAACTTTTCAACAAATGGCAGTCCAGTATGCATTTGAAGACCCTCTGTTACTACCACCACTGTAGTCCCAGAAAACTCTAGAAACTGGACAAATCTTCAGAGGCAATGTTTCCAATACAAGTTAATTAAAGATCTTTTTTTTTCTTTTTAAAAGTATATAATTTCTTACTTGACTATTGTCTTGATTCCTTTTTTCTTGCTAAGACAAAATGCCCAAGGCCTACAAGGTAAAGGGGAAAGGTATGTTTCTGCTCACAATTTATAGATATTTCAGTCCATAGTCATCTGGCTGCAAGGCAGTACAGCATGGCAGAGGGGTATCCCGGAGGAGAAACAGTCTCCTGTGTGGCAAGGCAAGGGGAAGGCAGCAAGCAGGAATAGCAGCAAATGCCTCTCCTTTTCATCTGTTCCAGACTACCCATCCTATAGGCAGTGTCAATCCACTAGCCATAGCTTGACACATGCTAATGCAATCAGTGGAGTAATTTAGTAATCACATACCTTAATCACAGCATCACACACCTTAGATCCAGCCACTTCTGAAAAGCCCCACCTGTGACTGCTGGAGGCTTGGGGACATCTAGCTAAGCACTGTAATGACTTCTAATTCCATAAAGACTGCTTCTTTGTCAGTAGCATGACTTCAGAACACAGTTCAGTCCCTGGCACAAGTAAGTTATTATTTGCTGCATAACTGGATAGGTGCTGCATATTAAATAAATCTTCTTATAGTGTACAGTTTTGTGTGTATGTGTCTCCAACACAAATATTTTTCGAATTATTTGTTGAAAGAATGAATTAATTAAATTAATTGAACTTGGAGTTTTACTATACAAAAAGTGGACAAAGATATTTATCTGTGTGTGATAAACACCTCACAAAAATGCAGTTTTCAAAATTCTAGCAAAAGATAAGAGATTTCACCATCATTAAATTGCTGTACTCTTTATTAGTTATAGGCTACTATTCATTTGAAACATAACTGTGTTTAAATGCACTTGATGGTTCACTTTCTAATGTGTTTACTTTGGCTATTAAATGTTCCACAAAGGCCCAAACAGCTAGTACTACTGCTGCGAAGTAGTGGGACCTTCAGGAAGGTGGAGCATGTGATCTCCAGGAAAGAGATAAGGTGGCTCAGAAAAACCCTTCAGAGAGGACATGGGAACTCCAGTCTTTCCCTCTTTCTCTTTACTGCTAGGGTACCACGAAGTGAGTAGATTTCCTCTGCATTATCTTCCCTTGTGTAATAATGTGTTTACTTATCAAAGGCTCAAACAGACATTGCCAGCTGACCGTGGACTGAGCCCTCCAAATCCAAGAGCTAAATTTACCTTTTATTTCTTTAAACTTATTTATCTCAAGTATTTATTACAGTAACAAAAACCTAACACACTTATAAAAGAAAAAAAGAAATTACTTATTATATAAAACATTTTCCTTTGATAGCAATAAAATATATTTATTTTTAAAACAAATTTCAATGGTAATTTTGTACTACAAAGTCAAAGAAATTTTCAAGTGATCATCAATAAATCCAACCCGATTGCAAATGTCTCTTATGTGCATGAAAACTGCATAGCAACTCTTAGGAGAGGACTTGTCCTTCTACTAAGCCAAACTCAATGATATATTTTCCTTTCAGAGTAGTAAAATAAATTTGCCTATCCTAGAATGAATGAACAAATAATTATTGTGACTTCAGTGTGTAGATTTGTACAAGAGTCTTTTATAACCATTCATGATCTGTAGGCCAAAAAATAATCCCAATTTAGATTCTTTGAGATTTTGTTTTACATATTAAAAACAAACTATGTTTCACATTCTAAAAAGAAAATCAATTCATCTATTGATTCAATTCTTCTTTTTAAATTACCCTAAAATAATTGCAAGATTTTTAAAAATGCTAATCTTAAAATTCAAATGCGATGCACAAATAATTAAGTATTTTATCAAACACTAATACACTTACAATTTCTGTCAACTTTGTCCTAATGCAATATAGAAAGGAAAACAAGTTTAGCATGTATTAAATGTCTTGAGATCACACAGAAATTTTGATGAAGCAAAGTAATATGATACACGTAGGAAAACATGTTGGTTGTTTCTATGGCTTCGCTGTTCTGTCTCCTATCAGTGATACGGGGAAGTGGTATAAAGCCCTATAAAACACAGCCTAGCCAGGGGAAAAAATAAGTTGTTGTGAGTTGAAATTCAATATAAGCTGGCTTGACAAATGTGAGGAAATTTAACATTGAGCCTGTGGGATTTGGGTCAGACTTTTAAATTCGATTGATAGATTTAAGAATTTTATATATATGGATTCAGTACAATTGGATATGTGGCATCATAAAAACAACATTATCAACTAAAAAAGTTGCAAAACTCTCTCTCCTGGGCACTGGAGGTGTAATGTCTTTTTACCTACTAAAGTTAACTGCTTCAATCTACTTATTTTTATCCTGTCTTGTTGTGGTTCTACAACTTAACATGTTCCTTGTTGAGCCTCTTAGTAGCCTTTCCGTTTCATCAAATAGGCATTGGGTGAGCACCTGAAGGGCAATCTTTTTCACTACTTTTTGTTTCATTAAAGTTTTGTTTCCTATTTTAAAATTCAGTTAAGTAAAATATTCTATAATATAGCTTATCCAAGAAATTTCCTTCAAACCGTATCATCTATCTATCTATCTATCTATCTATCTATCTATCTATCTATCTATCATCACCTCACAACTATCTTTAGCAGTATAATGTAATATATGAAACTATGTCAATAAAAATTAATGTCAAAATGAGAACAGTTTTCTTTATTACAGACATCTTGTTGAACAGCTGCAAATATTTCAAAAATTCAAATTCAGGAACTAAAATCTTATGGTAGCCACTCTGACTGTGGCCTCAAACTGCAACTTAGAAAATTAAAGCAAGCACTTTGTGTCTTCCTTAATTTTATACATGTTTAGTTGGTAGTTTCCCACCCTTTGTAAGCTACCTACCCTTTGTAATCTCTGTACATATACAGAGATTGTGGTTGAGTCTGTGATATCCTTATCTACTATATCAAATTGTTTCTATCAAAGATATATTCAATGTTTTAGTCTGAATATTTTGAGGGTTAAGTTTGTACATGCTCAGTAGAACAATTATCTAGTATGTTCCAGGTCCTGAATTCATTCCCCAGCACTGCAAAAGATAAATATAAAAAATAACTAAATAATTGGAATTAATAAATTTTAGTAATGGTCATTTCCATTGTGAGTGGTAGACTCTAAATCATTTCCTAAATAAATAAATTTAAACTTGCATTATTTAATACAATTGGAACTCTTAATTGTAAAATAGACTTGGTGTATGAACCAATTAGCTCTGAATATTCAAATTAATTAGCAATTGAATGGATAGTATCCTGACAGCGGGACTATGTGGAAATATGCACACACACAGGCACATATTGTCTTTCTTTAAATTTATTTTTAACTATATTGAAATTATTGTGAAAGAAATATGCAATTAGATATTTGAAGTGGTAAAAGCTTTATCAAGATTTTAAAGAAAAGTTTTGTTTAAAGTTTATTTGCTTTTTTCTTTATTAGTTTAAAAGCAACTCAAACAAATAGGTGTCTCTTACTATAATTTCTTTTTCAATAGGCTATACCCAATATGCAGTATAAATTCTTATCCATATCTTTGGGCCAGCCATTCCATTACTTTCAAAATAAATTTTCCAAAATATTTTATGAGTATTTCTGATACAAACAATCATTACAGTGAGACTCTTTTTGGCTGCTTCAAAGTAGCATCACATATTACAGGAAGTTTTATAAGTAAAATGTTACATGAAGCTTGAACAATGAAAATATTGAATATTGTTTACAAATATCTTAACCTTTCTTTCTTCATAGATATTGGTTTTATAATTAGCTGTATAACTTAGGGACAAAATTCTGACCATGATAAAGGCTTGTTAATTGTTTTGTTATCACATCATCAAAAATATTATTGTATATTTTATATATTTTCTCTAGAAAGAAAGAAACTTTGGTTTTGCTGATTCAATAAAATAATTATTAAAGTGGCAAAAGTTCTGCAAATATTTCTAAGACACTTTTTGTTAGCATACCAACAGCAATGATCTAGGATGAAAATTTAAGATGAATTAAATCTTAACAGCTAATCTTTTTTTTTTTTTTTGGCGGAATCGGGGATTGAACTCAGGCCCTTGTGCTTGCCAGGGACTCGCGTATTCCACTGAGCCATCTCCCCAGCCCCTTAATAACTAATCTAAAGACTATTTGAATTTCGCTAATTTGGTTTCTAGTGTCTTTTTCTGGTCTAGAAAATAACCTAGGAGTCCATGTTGTTTTTACTCATTGTGTCTTCTTATAGTTGCCCCTTAAAGGACAATGTTTTACTTTCCAATCAGTTATGAACATGTAGATCACTCATTCATGCTATGGTTTATAATTCATTACAAGGCCAGGGCTCTCTCCCAGCAGCACAATGCCTGCCTGGAAAGTGTGAGGCCATGGGTCTGATTCCCAATACCAGGTAGACAGATACATAGGTAGGTAGGTAGAAAGATAGACAGATGGACAGACAGACAGATATCACTGCTATCATTACAATATCATTTCATTTTTTAATTTTATGTGTTTGGTACAGAGTCTCACTTTGCAGATAGGACTCATAGTGATCCTCCTGTCTCAGCCTCCCCAGTGCTGGTATTACAGGTATGAACCGCCATGCCCAGTTTTGGTGGCTGGCTCAGGGCAGGGCTGGCGTGATATGCTGTACGAGGAATCAAACCAGGGTCTTTGTGCTTACCTAGGCAGACTCTAGACCACTGAACCATATTATCCCAGACTTGACAACTAAGTCTCTAATGTTGATTTCTATGTCCTTCCAATATACCTCATCATTTCTAAGCATTTCTTTACTTTTGGTAAGAAAAGTTACACTGGACTTTTTTACTTTCTCCCTATACCCAGAATGAAATTGATAAATCCTTGTGGAATATGGGTTTGTTTTACTGAAAAATACTATTTATAACTAAAGTTTTGAGTTCTATCTATAATAATGTTACCGGGTACGATTAAGCCCTTCCAGGGATAAAGCTAGGGAACACATGAGCATATTCTAAACTCTCCTCCCACACACAACTGTATTTCTTTCCACATTGATTTGTATTCAAAACTGAATTCAGTCTGGCACTTCAATTCTAGCACGATATTTTAAAATTCCTTTTATCCTCATTTAAAAAAAAATGTGTTCGTCATCAACTACACACTGTACAACTCAAAACATTGTTTTGCAAGGATTAACAAGGATTTGTAAAGATTTATAATTTCTTGCTTGCTTCCAACAGTGTGGCTGTGCTATCTATTTTTGTAGTTTTAAACTAATGTCTTATTCTTTATTTTCCATTTTGATTCTGGCTTTCACATCTTTGCTACTGAATGCTTTTATTCTTCCTTCAACTTTATAATTGAACATCAATGTTCTCCTGTGTATACTCTTATATCATTTTTGCTTATAGTCTTTTCTTTTTCTTTGCCTTTTATGCCACTAATAAATTTATTTTATCTAGTTGCATCCCTAAGCCCTAAAGTAACACTATGTTCAGATTTAAAGAAACAATGAATATTTTTCAACCCACATCCTGTGTTACTTAAATCCAAATCATTTCTGATATTGAGGTTTCTCTCCATTAGATTTTATAGAAAATATGAACATTGAGTTTTATACCAAACACTGTGTACAATTAAGGGCACAGCAAGTTTTATAACTTCAAGAACTACAGTAGGAACACAATTTCACTTTCGCCACATGTTCCACAAAGTTATAGACACAAAATGGGGTTGGCTCTCTGCTGCAACCAAAAGTGGTTGAGTTGCTTGTGTACTAAGACAAATGAACTGAGGAATACCTTATAAGCATGACATATTCAGTTAAATTGCAATTAGAGCCACATTTCATTTTGTTATATTTTGGAAACAATAATAAATACATTTACATCTCTGGAGGAAAAATAACTTCCTATCTTTGCATCTTTAACCTCAATATTATGTTATCCTAGTTATGTGGCAGACAATTAGTAAATAAAACAATAACATAAACTGACATAATTTCTTTAAATTTGTCTCTTCATAAAGGTTTTGGTTTCAATGTGGTGAAAATATGTAATAAATAATATTCAGCTATTTCTGTATAATTTAGAGACTAAATGTCAAGAGAAGAAATTAACTTTCTCTCTTTCTCCTGCTTGCTTTAATGGCCTTTTAGCCTTATTTGCATTCCCTACAGACAGCCGCTAGGGAAATGAGAAGCCGGCCTTCAGGTCACTCAGCAGAGTGAACATGGTATTAACTCCGAGAACTGGCTGAGAGTCAGAAAGTCTTTATATTACAGGTTACGTTAGGTCTTCAGATTATCTATACCACTGAATTGCAGTTCTTCATGACTACAGATAATTAAAGTGAAGTTTGCATTAAGTCTGATGCTTTTCTATGGTCCACTGAACCCTAGGAAAATTGAGATGTATGGAAAATATGAGCACATTCTCTTTCACTTGAAAATAATTCTTTTGCAATAATTGATCGTTTTTTCTATTCTCGACAGAGCAAATGGCACTGATGGTATTGAAAAACTAAGTATGATAGGGAATATTTTATATTTAAACTTTCTATAATCAATATGATTTTTTATTTAACTTAGAAGCAAAGGGACATCCAACTAAGAAAGTTAGCAACAGATATGTTCCTTTTCAAAGGTCCCAATTTGGAGATATGATTAAATATTAGTAAGAGTAATACCATGGTCCATGGAAAAACTACCCCTGATCTGGAGATACAACACAAGCTCGTTGGAGTTACATATTAATGTATTTGTCTGGCTTCACAGCTTTCAATACCATATCCACTAATATGCACTTAATTAACATTGCTATAAATAAAAAGAGGACATTTTGCAGGAGCTGTCTTTAGATCTTAATTACTTCAAGTAGAATTCTTATCATTACAGTCAAATTGGGTATGTACTTTTGTTTCACATTTTAATGTGGTTTTATTTTCCATGAGAATTTGCATTAATTTATGTATTATTATTTTAAAGAAAAAAATCATTTTAGCATATTTTTCTTTCAAAGTTTATGATGAAAAATAACTTATACACTGGTTTGTTTCTTTTTAATTCTGTTACAGAATCTGTAAAACAATTGTTTATTTTTATTTGGAAATATCATTAGACTATTAGGCTAAGTAAAATGAAAATATCAAATATATATTCTTTCTTTTCTACATCAAATATATATTCTTTCTCCTCTTTAATATTGCTTACTTCTTTTTCAGAAAAAGTATATTTTAATGCTAGTGTATTATTTCAAAGTCAAATTTTGACTTTTTTGTATAGTTTCAAGGATAATACTCACTTTTGCATCACATATAGTTTATAGGATAATGTTTTATAAAATTTTGAACTTTTTTGTTTTTTGCTTTATTTTCATCTTGTTTGATACATTTCATTATGCATACCTTTACCTTCAATGCTGCACTACTGAAGCATTTGTAGTTTGCAGTGACATTTTAACTGCATAGAAACAATTCATATTTTCATTCCACAGATGTTGAGTTCACACCTTCTGCTATACACTGTGGGCAGCCACTTGATCTTCACATTCCCTTTTTATGGTAAGAAGTTTGTGCGTTTGGCTTGGTTGGTCTATCCCTCTTGCACTCAGCTCACTTGTGTTGGACAAAACTCTCAGCCTCCAGTTTAGCAAATAGATTGTCTCATGTGAACCAAAGTTAATCAGAGCATTTCCTTCTGTAGACCACGTGAGAGTCTAGAAGTGGACACATCGTCCCTTGGCAGTGCCAGTCTGTACACTGGCATCTAACTGAAGTCATTTGATTTAGGTTTTTAATCACAATTTTATATCCATAGTAATACATATTTTGGAATAGATAGAAGGAAAGAGAGACTGAAAGGGGGAGAGAGAGGGGGAGAGAGAGAAAAGAGGAGGGAGAGAGAGAGACAGAGAAAGAAAGAGAGAGAGAGAGAGAGAGAGAGAGAGAGAGAGAGCGAGCGAGCGAGCGAGAGAGAGAGAGAGAGAGAGAGAGAGAGAGAGAGAAAGGGAGAGTTTCTTGTACAGTGTTTGAGAGATGGCACTCCCTTGGATAAATGGGTAAATAGATAGCTATGAAAAGTCAAAGAACTGGATGTCATTCTAAACCCTAGAAGAATAAGTAAAACCATGAAGCTAGAACAATTAGGAATAAAAGAAGGCTTTCTTTTGGGAAAAATTATTGATTGAAATTAAACAAGGGCAGGATTGAACTTTTGAAAAGCACAAAGATAATTTTGCTAGTTATCTTCTGATCAAAGATAAAACTGTGAATTGCTTTAAGAATTAAACATGCATGATGGTATTGTTTCTAAAGAGATAGCTCTTAATAAGAGAAGTCAGCAAAGGCAGGGCACTGCAAGATGGGATGAGCAGGATAGGCCAGCCAAGGGAGGACTGTGCTTTGATTATAAGACACACATGCATGCATGCACACACACACACACACACACACACACACACACACCATACACACACATACCATATACACACAAACACACACTCCCATACACAAATATAAATGCACACAGGACAAGGATGATTGCAGAGAAAGTAGTAGGGACAAAGTTCACTTTGTTTTTTTAAATCTAGATTGGAACTTGATTATTAATTCATCTGTATCATGTTATCATATCATATTTTGAAAAGTAAGTACAAACTTGTGAGTTGTATTTTCACTTTGTTGGTAATTTCTTTTGATGTGCAAAAACTTCTCAATAAAAGGAGGTCCCAGTTTTTAATTATTTCAAGTAATATGCTTGCAATTTTATTTTTGTTCATGAACTCTGCCTACACTTGTGTCTTCAAGAGTTCCTTCTACTTTCTCTTCTAGGAGATTTAGTGTTTCTGTTTTAATGTTTAGATCTTTAATCCATTTTGACTTTGGCTTAGTGCATGGTGATAGACCTGGGCCAAGTTTTAGTTTTTGACATGTAGAGAGCTAGTTTTTCCAGCACCATTCGTTAAAGAGGCTATCTTTCTTCCAGTAAGCATGTTTTGCCCCTTTATTGAAGATAAGGTGACTGAGTGTGTTTGTAGAGGCTTCAGCATCTTCTAATCTATTCCACTGATTGTTAGGTCTATTTTGTTGTGAATACATGCTGATTTTATCACAGTAGCTTTGTAGTATGGAGATGCCTTAAAAAGCTAGGACTGGAAATTCCATTCAAACCAACTACCCCCCTACTGAGAATTTTCCTGGAAGAACTGAAAACATCATATCACACTGATATATGTATGCCTGTTTATAGTAGCAAAATCTGTAATAGTCAAATCTTGGAAACAATAGAGATGCCCATCACCTGAGGAATGGTTGAGAAAGATGTGGTATTTTTACACGATGGAGTATTACTCAGCTATAAAGAATGATAAACTCAGTTTTTATATTTAAGCAGATGTCAATTGAAGATATACTCACAAATGAAATAAACCAGACCCACATGTGTAAACATCATATAGTTTCCCTAATATAAGAACTCCAAAGGAGAAATACAAATAGAAAGTTATAACACAATTAAAAAGAAACCAAGATTAGACAACGAAGAGAGGGTAAGGAGAAAAGCTAGGAAACATGACAGGGGCAAAGCCATACATTTATACACACAAGATGGGTAAGGCAATGATCCTGAGAAAAATCAGCAGGTTTTTGAAAATAGCAGTTAATTGGTAGGGCTCTCACCCTGACTAACTATATATGCTGATACTTGTGAACTAAGCAACTGCACTGAAGATAGTAATGTGTAATTACAAGGTCATGCTTGGAATGCCTGTCATTCTGGTCCTCTAAATATGTACTGCTTGTCATGACATACCAATTATTGACATACTTTCAAGTAAATGGTTGTTTTTTTTAAAAAAAGGTAATAAATGAAAATTAGAGAGAAGAAAAAAAATCACAAGACTGTCATGCTACTAAGCTGTATATGGTTAGATTTCTAAATTTCTGTGTAAAAATATGTAACTATTCCTATTTTTAAAATATTTTTATTTTTTAATTTTTTCCCTCATATTCTGTAGGGACTTAAAGTTTAACAAATCAATACTTGATGGAGAATAGCTATTCCATGTTATGCCTAAGATATTTAGGTTTGATATTCAGACAGATAGTTAGGTTAAACCCAACTTCTTATGTTATAGAGTAATAATATCATTAAGCTTCTCTTCTGGAGGGTTAACAACCTAAGTTTTCAGACCAGAAAATAGAGAAAAAGAAGGGCTGCAAGGACAGCCAACATTTTGGTCCTAGCCCTTCAAGGTCAGTGAGGACTCAGGACATAGGAGAATCTATACCATAAACTCCTGTACTTCAGTTGTGTCCCAACTTTTCTGATCAAGGAGATTATAGGGCCACAGAGGAAAGTCACTGATGGTGTAGAGTGTACCTAAGGAGAGTGACATGGAGAAAAACATTCTTTCAGGCTTTCATAGAGAGAAAATTGGTCAAGCAATGCCCATGACTCATCTACATGGCTGACATTGACAAAGGATCTACAAATTGCAGTACAGGGCTTCAGGATAAATTTGACTGAACTTGTCAGACACAAAAGTTACATTTCTTCTTATATAGGTCTTGCTTTATCTTGGTCTTAACCGTCCAGCAGAAAAGTATAAAAACGAAGCATAAAAAGTAGAGCCACTAAGTTTGCGGACCAAACTTAGAGAAAAAGGAGGGCTACAAGGAAAGCCAACATTTTGGCCCTAGCCTTCCAAGGTCAATTAAGACTCAGGACATATGAGAACTTGTACTATAATGTCGTGTAACTCGGTAGTGTCCCAAATTTTCTGATCAAGGAGATTATGGGGCCAAAGAGGAAAGTGATGGATGATGTAGAGTGTGCCTAAGGAGAGTCACATGGAGAGAAAACATTCTCTCAGGCTTTCACAGAGAGCACATTGGCCAAGCAATGGCCGTGACTCATCCACATGGCTGACACTGACAAAGGTTCTACAATCTGAGGTACAGGATCTCAGGATAAATCCTGAGGGGATTTCACTGACTTTCTCAGACCCAAAAGCTACAACTCTTGTTGTGTAGGTCCTGCTTTACCTTGGTCTTAACCATCTAGCAGAAAAGTATAAAAACAAAATATAATAAGTAAAGCCATGCTGTTATGTTGAGCTGTAGGGAACTCAGGTAAACAATTTCTGACATTGCCAGTCAAGTGGAAGACCCACTACTATTATGGGCTACTGGACTCTTTTAGAATATTATGCTGAGTTTACATACCTATAATATTCAAATAACGGAACTTAACAAAAAAAAAAAGGGTATACAGATGAATGTCCATTTTGTATCTGTGTATTCAAAGTGGTCAGGATAGATATATAGTTACATTCTCTGAATGAATAGAGTGATTTGTTCTAATGGTGTTTGTAAGTAGGATATCATGTCCTCATCTTGTACAGCAATTAACCACTAGGAAGAATGTATGCAATGTGTTAATTATTGACACTGTCCTACCAATTTGATTTGAAACTGTCTCATTGTTATTTGTTTATCAATAAAATTATGGAAAAAAAGAGAAACAGCAATAAATAAATAAATAAATAAATAAAGTTAGTGATAAAAAAGATAATAAGAACATTAAATATGATTCTCAAGCAATACCCAGTTTATTTCTAAATTTTGTTTACTTGTTTACTATTGAGAAAATTCTAATCCAGGTTTACTATTGAGAAAAATCTAATCCATACAGATTAAATCATGACAAATATTGTAAAAAAAAAGCGATATTAATATGCTAAGCTGTAAAAGACTCAAGTCAACAACTTCTGACATTGCCCCTCCAACGTATGCCCACTAATACTCTGGACTACTGGACTATATTTGAATATTTTTCTGAATTCATGCACCTACAATATTTAAATGACAGTGGAATGCCCTTCTCTGACAAAGCTAAACCAAAAAAAGGGGACATAAATGAAGGACCACTTTGTATCTGTATATGTAAAATATTTAGGATAGATATCCAGCTACTTTCTCTTAATTCAATGAATAGAAAGATTTGTTCTAATAGTGTTTGTGGACAGGATATCATGTCTGTATCTTATACTATGAATGATCATTAAGAAGACAACTATCTGCAATGTATTAATTATTGAAACTGTCCTACTAATTGGTTTTGAAACTGTCTCATTGCTGTTTGTCTCTCAATAAAATTATTTTAAAAAAGAAAAGTAAGCACAATATTAACAAATGCTTCCTTTATATATTTTCTTTCAATTTATGTAGGATGTGTAAAGGTCTTGTTTTTACAACAAAAAAAAAACCTCACGTCTTTTTCTACTCTGTAGCAAATGCTTCTTTATCACACCTATTTAAATGACTATAACAACTCATTAGATTATTTGCCATAATACACAAACAGCCTTTCAGATGGCAATTTATCTCCAAATTTTTGCTGTTTCCTACAATTATATAACAATCTTTAAAAAAACATTTCATATCTTGACTACTAGGATAATTCACTTCTTGTGTGTGTTACCACATGAGTTTACAAAATAGTGGATTTTGTGTAAAATACTAAACACCATAGTTTCTCCAGGGTAATGATCCTCTTATTTTCATAACATGAGAAATATAAACCTGAGAAAAATCTAGATGTATAAGAAAGCAGAAGTAAAACAATCCAGTCATGGTGACCAAAGGTATTTCATCTTTTTACTCAATCACCAAGACTATAAACAGAGCAGTTTTTTAAAAACATTGCTGCAATCACGACTAAATAATGATCTCCAACTTACTAATACCTCAGAGGGATGTCAACAATAGAAAAGAATTCAAAGATAAGAAAGGCTTCATCGATTATAATAGTAGGAAGCAAACTTTTACTTTTTCCCTCTATATGCATCCTCATATGACTGTAGTTGGGTTATGTACTTAAGGATCAGCCTGTGATTCTACTGGGCACGCTAAAAATGATAGTAGCCCAGAAATATACTCCATCTCTTAATTCTGCTTGTAGAAAAGCTTGGTTGTGCACTTCATTTCTAATTCCACGGGAGAGCCATGGCCTGGGGAGTGTGTCACAGTGAGTAGTCAGTGAGCTGTAGCTGTCAGCCTCACATTCACCTCCTTGTTAGAAATGTCTGCACGTGAGATCAAACAGAGCAGGGCTGATGTGCCAAGCTGCATGGAGTAGAGCTTTGCGGAGTGGATTACAGAGGCTGAAGCTGGTAACCTTTCCTCCCAGCAAGGGGGTGAGGCAGAATGAATCAGAATGGGCACATATTTAGAATATATGCCTTTTGTAAAAAGATTAAATGGTTGCTTTATTTAAATAGAAAATATGGTATTTTAAAGTATTTTTATTTTAAAGAGAATGGTAATAGAAATTAGAAAATGATACAGAATTTCACTAAACCAAATGATAGGAATTCAATAAGATTGCTATTATTGTATATTATTGTTTTCTTTTGCTTACTTTTTTCTAAAAATTTTACTTTAATAGTTTGTTTAGTTCCTTAATACTCACAAGTTTTGCATTTATTTCATTTTCTATCATTGCTTAAATTTTTGTAATAACAAACTTAAGAAATTTGATGGCATAAAACAAAAAAAAAAATAAATATGAGAGAAAACTGGGCTTAAGTGATCAAGAAAATTTAATTTGCAGTCAGAGACTTCAATCCCAATTTTAAAGCTTGTCCTCCAGTGCTGAGTACTATCAATTTAGAGTCATGTTTATGGCACTGTTTCTTATTTGCTTTCTTCCTTATGCTGTCTTTTAGCCATATTTTTTGAGTTCCTTGATGTTTTTTCTTTCTTTTAATGTATTTATTCATTATTTTGGGTTTTTTGGTGCTGGGAATTGAACAATTAGTATTATTTTGGGTGGGCAGAGTGCTACCCAAGGCACCCGCACACACTCATCCTTGAAACTCCGGAATGAACATGTCACTGCTGCACGACAAAGAAACTCTTCAGCTATAGTTAAGATGACCACCTTTAAGCTAGGAACAGTGTCCTGGACCGTCCACTTACCTATGGCTTGATTGCATCAGCTCATGAAAACAGAGAAGTCTCTTCTGCTGGAATTAGAAACCACAGAAGTTGAAGTCAGATTTAAAGTATGAGAGGGACTGAGTGCACATGGCTCTCAGCTACCCCACAGCAAGTGTGATAACTCAGGAAGAGAGGCAGCCTCTGAGGACCCAAGGCCAGCCACGACAGCCAGCAAAGAGATGAACTCCAGTCCTACTACTGCAAGGGAATTAATTCAGTTAAAAATCTGAGTACTTTTTTTTTTTTTTTTTTGCGTGTTTTGGGAAAGGGTCTACAGGGTTTTCAGGATCTCACTATTTCAGACTCATAGTGATCCACCTGTTTACAGCCTCCCAAGAGCTGGGATTACAAGTGCTCACCTCCACGCCCATTCTCAATTGCTGTCTCAGCACACCCTGAGACTGATGGCAGGCGCTTTAATCCGCTGAGCTATTTGACCAGCCCTGAGCATGGTTGAAAGTGAGTGGAGGAAGAAATGAAGCTGCTGGATTTCTATTTAGTTGAGAATTCAATGCAGTAACACCTACCTATACCTCTGACCAACAGAAATTGTGAGATAATAAATTTATTTAATCTTGTCATTACATTTGTGGTAATTTATTACAGCAGACATGCATGCCTTCTAAAATAAAAAGAATAGGAGTGTTTGCTACATGCAATATCTATAATACGACTGCCAATTTAGTCATTCCTATAAATCCTATATATACTTTGAGTAAAAACACATCAGACAAATAAACATTATTTATCATGTTGTATATTTTCTTCTCAAAATATAAGTGAAAAACTTTGTCATTAAGACTTCAGATTAAAATTTCAATACCACTTTCTTACTATTGAAAGCAGAATTCTAGAAAATTTTGTTTGTTTATGTTTCTTTACACAGTCTTATGAAGGTTGGCCTGGCCTCAACTCATGATCTTCCTGCCTCAGTCTCCAAAGTGCTGGGCTTCCAGACATGTATTATTGTACTTGGCTTAAAAGAAGACTTTCATAAGAAATGTGCTAAGGGGAACTGTGCTTGCCAAATTGAAATTAAGGTACTTGATTTTCACATCGGAAGTGTCACATTTTCATAAGTACAAAGAGCCTTTATTTAAATGCATAGTGTACATCCTACTCGAAGATTAGTATTGGATTTTTGGACAATTGATTCTTACATATTACATCAAGATCTCTCAATCTCAGTGCTCTTGACATTTTGGGCAGGATAATTCTTTAGAGCGGTTACCCTGTGGGTTAGTCTAAAAGTGTAGGATTCAGGGTATCCCTATTCCTGCAGACCAGATGCTAGGAAAAGCCTCCAAGTTGTGACAAGCAAAACTGTCTCTACATATTGTCAATATCATTTTGAGGAAATGAGAACCCAAATTGAATCCCTGTTGAGAACCAGAAAACTGCACAAAATCCTGTCTGATTTCAATCCTTACCTTGTACTTATTGATTGATGCAAGGGAATCATATTTATTTAAATAGATTTCATGTTATTTCTATTTTTACTTGAGGTCTCCTCTTAACTATAAGATTTGTTTTGAATTGTGACCAATTTGGAAACCTCAAGATACCATAAAGGTGTGTGTGTGTGTGTGTGTGTGTGTGTGTGTGTGTGTGTGTTCCCAGAAGTCACACTGGAACCAACAGTTTTATTTCTTACAAATAATTTTGAAACCCATCATTCTTTTCTTAGTTATGGTATTTAGTTTTATTCTAATAATTCTTAAGTGAAAAATGTAATGAAAACTACTATCTTTGTATTCAAATACAGCTGATTAGAAAGGGAAAAAATGACTCTTCTTTTACAGATATCCATTCATTCATCCATTCTTTCATTTCCATCTACCTACTCATCAAACAACCCACCCACCACCCATCTACTGGCACATCATCCTTGCATACGTGCATCCACCCATCCATCCATCAACCCACTCAGATATGTATTGATAATACACTGCACATTCTTCTTGATATACAATGGTGTAAGATTAGCTTTTTCTATTAAGGACCTTAGGAGGTAAAGAAAGATAGTACAAAATATATAGGGGCTGGGGAGATAGCTCAGTAAAATAAGCACTTCCCTGACAAGCACAAGGGCCTGAGTTCAATCCCC
>NW_004524828.1:437256-455101 GCF_000260255.1 Octodon degus | reverse complement strand
TTAGAGTTAGAGTTAGAGTTAGAGTTAGAGTTAGAGTTAGAGTTAGAGTTAGAGTTAGAGTTAGAGTTAGAGTTAGTTAGAGTTAGTTAGAGTTAGAGTTAGAGTTAGAGTTAGAGTTAGAGTTAGAGTTAGAGTTAGAGTTAGAGTTAGAGTTAGAGTTAGAGTAAGGAATCAATGAAGTCTGAAGAAAGACTTAAAGAAATACCAAGAGGCATCAGTTACCCAAATTCTTTTCTTCTTCCCTTTACAAGTAAAATTACTGCCTTAACATTAGTGTTCATTTTTAGTGAAATTTTGAGTATTCAGTGTTACAAATCGAGTGTTTCCTTATTGCTATATCCTGATCATTGATGTAATCTGATTCAGTATGATCACCAAGCAAAGTTTGTGTGCTTTAAGCTGATTTCACTACAATAATGCTTGAAAAATAGCACAAGTATAGGCTCTTTGTTAGGAGTTGTGTTTGATGGTAGAATAAAGTTTGACTTTTTGCATAATGAACATTTTCATTTATTTAGAAGTATTTTCTTTGAATTAAAACAAAGCTTTCTTTGAGACAAAGCATATGGATATATTACAGGTTTCAGCAGACATTTCCAAATTAAATTCTATAAAAGGCTTCTTTATGCTTCTTCAATTAGAATTTAATAACACCACATATTACAGTTCATTTAATCAAATTCAGCACAAATGTTCAATTATAATCATTTTTATTTTATCAGTTCAGTCAATAATATATCATCTGTTAATGTGATAAACCAGTCCTCCAAGTATTTTTTTAAATGTTAATTTGGGGATGGTTACAGTAAGACCTCAAGAAAATCTCTTCATGAATTGACAATTAGTCATTCATCCTACACTCTACACTTGAGTGACTGAGAGCTAGACCTGTGTCCTCACTACATGAACCAGAAAGAACGCCAGAACTGTTGAAGCCAGCCCTATAAACAAACACCACACTCTCTCTGTAGTGCTTAGGGAAGAACTAAATGGCATTTTACATGGTAAAACAAATAAAACTGTGACAGGTATATATTAAATATACAACGAGCAGGTTTTCTAAAAATATTATAGTTCTTCAAACATGTAAACCTACTGCTGTTTGTTTACTATCCCATTAGTAACCATCTTTTTTTTATACATCACAAAAGAAAATCACTTCACTGATTAAATGATAAACTTTATTAAGCACTTAATTTCAAAGAGCTTGCAACGTCAATGTTTTTCACCACATTTATGTTAAAGAAATATCTTAGAATAAGGTATTTCAAAATATTTGCACATTAATGACAACCTCTGGCTACAGAGGAAATTATTTCATTCAAAAACCTCTATTGATACTTGCTAATTTCATTGGAACTTTCGTCCTCTGACAGCTTCAAGAATGAAATTCATCTGATTTAATAAGGTAAAATTCATGTGTTATGGTTTGTGTGTAGTTGTCCCCCTAAAGCCTCATGCAGTCATGGGGCAGACTTCTCCAGTTTGTGATTAACTCATGATTCACTGGGATTAAACATGTGAGTGCTGCTGGGATTACGGGTGTGAATGCTGCACCCAGCCTGGGGTAAATAGCCTTAGTGCAATTTAAGGAAGGCAGACTTGCTTTCTGGTGCCATTGTTGTTGCCGCTTCTCCTTTCGCTCTCTGCTCTTTTCTGCTGCCACGACTGAATGCTCTGTGCTCTGTGCCACTCTGGCTTGGAGCCAGCTGAGTATGAACTAAAACCTCCAGTAACTGTGAACTAAATAAACCTTTCCTCGCCTAATTTTGAATGTCAGGTATTTGTCCCAGCAATGAGAGAAAAGTGACTGAGACATGATGTTTCAAAGATATATTGATGTTGTAAATTTTCCTGCTCCATTTTATAATCTATTACTATATATATAGGTATATAATACATAACATACATAGTATATATACATAGAATGCATATATATTCTGGCTGAGAAAGCACAATATTGATGTTGCTTTGACTTGATTAGTGTGATATAAGAAAAATTATGAGATGTCCTAAATTTAATCAGAAGGCTGGAAGATGAAGGGTAGAACATCAAGAAAGTATGGTTAACAGCTACAAAGCAAACTCATAGAAAGACTTGTTATGTTGAAACTGAGACTTGAGTCCCAGTACTTTCACGGTCGGAGCCCCCCTACTCATGAGCTTTCTGCTACTCCTGACCCCAATCAATTCAGAGGCAGCAGTAGTTACTCCTTATAGCCTGCCCTTTTATATCCCATTTCTTCCTGGTTTGTATTAGTCCTGTTTCTCTTCTGAAGTCAGTGTAAATTCAATATAAATAGTGTTTCTCTTTCAAGTTTTTTAAAATATATTTAGGACAGGGTCTCAGGGTCTCAGTATGTAGATTGGACTCATAGTGATTCTCCTATTTTCAGCCTCACAAGCACTAGGATTATAGGCTTGAGCTACTACGTTCAGTCTCCATCACCCTCTCAGTGTGACCTGGGTGCCAGGCTGGCATGGTACACTGGGGATTGAACCCCAGTCTCTATGCCTGCCTAAGTAGATGCTTTAGTCTGCTGAGCTTTCTGACCGACCCTTCAAAAGTTCTTAAAATACCTCCATTTCTTGGTCCATTAGAATTACATTTGCTAATGTTATCTACCCTTGCTGTTGAGCTGCATAACTTATTCCAGGGTTGTCCTTCTCCTGATTAGCATCTGTAACAGCTCTGTGATAGCCTGTGTCTAGATGCCCCCCAAAGTCGCATGCAGTCTTAAGTGAGGATTTTTGTATTCAAAGTATGCAGTGCTGAGATAGATTCATGGTACAATACTAGGATTAAGGCCATTAGGATTAAGAATGTGAGTGCCACATGTAGCCTAGATAAGATATAAAGGATAGAAAGGGACTTGTCACTTGTGGCTCTTGCTTGGTGCCTTCCACCATCTGTCTTTTGCCCTCCATGAATTATTTCTCCACTGTAATGCCCCTCTCCTATGCTACCATGCCTTGGAACCAGTTCAGTATGAATTGAAACCTGCACACACTGTGAGCTAGATAAACCTTTGTTCCTTTAATTCAGGTATGTTGTTACAGCAATAAGAAAAGTAAGCCAAGTCCCATCAATGCCTTTATTTCAGAGATTCCCTTGGTGTCATGAATTTTGGTTCACAAAATGTACTCTGGATCTCTGATTTTGTTTTACCCACATGCTTTGGTTAGCTATCCCACTGCCAGGATGGGATACCCAACACTACAATCTAAGGCAGGTCTGCGAGCTCAAAGGCAGGAGCATCATGGAGGAAGGGCATGCCAGAGCGCAGCTGTGCCTTCATTGTGGTCAGAAGCAGAACCCACAGGGAGCACCCCAGAGAGACACACCCCCAGGCACACCCCCAGTGACTTCCACCCTGGAGCTGCTCCCCCACTAGGACTTTCAGCTATGAATAACCAGGATGTGTATTCTGTTCTCATGGTCTAGCTGCCTCTCTGGAACCTCTTACTCCTTTCAAGATGACACTCACAGTGATCAGACTCATCACACTGTAAAAGGCTTTCATTGAGATGGTCACAGCTTTATTGCATCAACTTTTAAAATGCCAATATGGCATGTATTGAAGTCTGATTAAAAATACTAGTATGGGTAGAAAGTGATTTCAACTCTGATAAAACTGTATTCCTTATGAAAAGAAAGCTATTTCAAAGCTTAAACCACCATTTTAAAAAATATGAATATGTGCATTGCTCTTAAAAAGTTACAGATGAAAGGATAAAACTGAAGACTTACTAAAATATGTATAAACGTATAATTTCATATACTTTCTTTTTTTCATATGCTTTCAATGCAGTCAGTCATAAAGATCACATGGTACCAATCTTCCCATTATTAATTTAAAGGTGTAGTTTCACTCAAATTTTTTGTATCCATTTTTGCCTTTCTTTCTTTCTTTCTTTCTTTCTTTCTTTCTTTCTTTCTTTCTTTCTTTCTTTCTTTCTTTCTTCTTTCTTTCTTTCCTTCTTTTTGAAACAGGGTCTCTCTAACAGCTAGGATTTGTAGTGATCCTCCTGTCTCAGCCTCCCCATTGTTTGCATTACAGGCATGAGCCACTGTTTTAGTTACTCTTCTCTCGTTGCTGGGACAAATAGCTAACACCCAAATTGAAGGAAGGAAAGGTTTATTTAGCTCACAGTTACTGGAGGTTTCAGTCCATACTCAGCTGGGCCCAAGGCAGAGCAGCACATAGCAGAGGGCAACCTTTCATGGAGGAGTAAAAGAACAAGAGCACAGGGAGGGGTAGCAGCAGCTCAAGCAGCTAGCTTCCCTCCCCTCCTTACAATGTAATGCAAACTGCCTGCCTCAGGGTGGGTGCAGCATCCACACCCACAATAAACAATCACAAACTCCCGAAGCCACCTCAGACTGCTTGAGGCTTTGGGGGGACACCTATACACAAACCATAATAGTCACCACTCCTGATTTCTGTGGTTAGCACAGCACGTGGTACCATAGGTCAAACTTGGGACCTTGCACTGTCCAGGCAGGCACTTATCCACTGAGCTATTTCCCCAGCCCTCCATTTTCTTATATCTTTGGTTTTAACTATTAAAATGTGTTAGATATGCACTTACATATACATTCATGCCTATGTATGTATTCAAATATATATACATTCATGTATTATATATAACATGTATGTATATATCATGTATTCATGCACACCATATATATAATATATATACATATGTATATCAAGCCAATTGACAAAAATGGAATTTAGAAACAATGTTTTATTGTACCCTGTGCATGATTAATTACCAACAGCTTCTTCACTTACACCCTGGTGATAAAGTAAAGAACCTTAAATTTCATTTCTCTCCTTGTTCCTGTGATGCCCAGTCATGACTCATGAAAGATGGATCTATTTTCATTCTGGATGTTGAATTACAGAAGTAACAAATTTGCATTGTATCCCTTTGCCAATGGTAGTATAATGAAAGAAAGTAATTCAGAGCTGATAGTATAAATTCTTTTTTAAAAAATGTAATTAGTACAGGGTCTACAGTGTCTCACTCCATAGATTGTACTTGTACTGATTCTCCTGTTTTCAGCCTCCCAAGTGCTGAAATCGTAGTCATGTGCCACCACGCCCAGCCTCAGTGGCTATCTCAGGGCCCCCCAGGGGGCAGGGCCAGCACAGCAACTGGGGATTAAAGCCAGGCCACTGCTCTCTGCCTAAGTAGGTGCTTTAGTCCGCAGAGCTATCTGACCAGACCCATAGTATAAATTCTTTTACACTTAAGTTAATCAGATATTAAAATGCATGTTGGTGATAGGTCTTCCATCTTAAGAAAAACTGAGTCGATGCCATGGTATATTTTTGTGACACTTGCTGTTATATAGGGGAAAAAATCTCAAAAATAGCATTAGTTTCATATATGAACTGAAGAGCAAATAGTGCTCTACACTTAAGCTCTGTCACCTCGGACAGTAAAAGGTAGAAATTAGACATTTATAATTCTGGGGCCTGGAAGATGGCTCAGTAGAATAAGTGCTTGCCTGGCAAGTGCAAAGGCCTGAGTTCAATCCCTGGTTCTGCCAAAATAAATAAATAAATAAAACAATGATAATAATATAATGGGACATTCGAAGTCTTTTTGGTGGCAGAATTTCTCCCTCTGCAATTTTTTTGCAGCACATAAAAACATTAGCTTGCTAAATATCAGTTTTTCATAACACTCGACAAAAGATCTACTGGACCAGAAGAAAAGATACAAAAGGAAAGCCAAACTAAAGGGAATGAGAAGTCTTTAAAGAGGCACTTGGTTTTCCCAAAAGCAACTGAAGTTCCGTATTATCCCTACCAAGGTCCTACTATGCTGAAAAGAGCTGACGGGGCTCGTGCCTCACTAGTTTGAGAGGGGGGTTTCACTTGAAGAAGTTCCCAGAGAAGTTTCCATTGAAAGAGAATCAAATAGAGAGAGTATAGACATCACAAAGTGACTGAAAAAAAATTTCAAGTATCAGGTAAAGAACTCCAAGAAAAAAGAACCTGCAGCGCAGGAAAGCTCTTTCCACAGACGTCTGGAACCCTGCCCCAGCTTGACATGATGTATCCTGACTCACAAGAATCCAAATGCACCCGTGCCATGTGTTTCCAAGGACCGCTGTTGAGAGGCAGGCTCAGGGCTTATTTTCCCTAGTGGACCACAGAGTCGTATGCAGCAGCAAAGACAAGGTACACATGTGGGTGACAGTGAGAGGTTTGGGGATACAAGAATCAGCCTTACCCTTTGTGAATCATAAGCATCATAACTTTTTTTAAAAAATGTATTTAGAACAGGATCTCACTACGAAGATTGGACTCGTAGTGATTCTCCTGTTTGCAGCCTTCCAAGTGCTGGTATTAGAGGCGTGCGCCACCACACCCAGTCTCAATTGCTGTCTCAGTGTGCCCTGGGGGGTGGGGCGGTGTCTGCAGGGCATGCTGGGAGTCCAAACCCCGTCACTGCGCTCTGCCTAAGCAGGCTCTGGCATCGTAACTTTTAAAAGAAAAATGTATTCGTGACTCTTGTTAGAGAAGATAAGGAAGATTAGGAAGTTCATATTCAAGAAAAACGACGCTGCAATTGAGTCTTGTATGAGAGAAAGTTCTCACCAACCTTACAGCCCTCTTACAGTAAAGAACTGTACACAATGTAAGAGAAAACATTATTTCTTTTGTCGTTTATGTGCTTCCACCACCAAAGTATCCAGCTTTTGTACATCTTACAAGTATAATATTTGACTAAACTTGTAAGAATTGGTCCTTATGCTTTTTGTCTTTTGAACACATTAGGGATTCTGAGACATGGGGATCTAATGTTATTATTTAAGGTTCATTGCTTTTAGGTTTTTTATCTGAGTTTGTGGGATTATATTGATGAGTTAAATATGAACATATTGAGGTGTTAGTTGATTATTATGGTATAGGTAAATGGGTTATTTAATAATCCATTTAATAAAATGATTTTGAAGATCATTTTATTAGTGCAGTGACATGTTCCACAGTCTTAAGAGGATCAAAAAATACAAAAATTTCTTAGGTGAAAAAAAATCTCCAAAACAACCTGAAAAGAGAATAAATTATAAACATGCAAATAGCAAACTTGGAAACAAAAAGAAGACAACTACTGTCTCATCTAAACTAAACCTGCAGAAGGCCTTGGTCATCCACAGTGTAGCAGGTATGAAGAACATTGTCAGTCATCAGCGGGCACGTTAAGCTCCTGGGTTCAAAAATCTTTAGAAGGCTCTAACAGGACCAAGCCGTGTTTATAAACTGCCCATTGTAAAAGCCTCAGTATTTAGCAAAATGGATAATGAAATTCTACCCTGAGTAGCATCAAAATCGAACAGGGTAGGTGATGACACATATATACATAATTATAAAACATAAAAAATGCATAGCATATAAAACCAAGCATAACAAGTTGTACCCATTCCATTTTTTATGAAAAAAAAAACCTGATTTGAATTAAAACAACCTCTGGAGGTAGACTAATGTATATTATAAAAAATGAGTAAGTGTAAGGCGTGGGAAAAGTTCAGACATTCCTTCCGCATATTGAATCAATTAATAGCATGTACAAGGAAACCCTGATTATTTGAAGGAGTGGAGAAAAATGACTTGATTCTTTACAAGTAGTACAGACTATTATTAGTATTCCAGATAGACCGCGTGGTAGAGAGTCCATCATGTGCTTTGATCTGTCTGCGTCCACAGCTGGAAACTTTGCAGCAGACTCTGGAAGCAGCACAAGCTGACAGTGGCCTCCAGCGGGACAGTGAATTAGTGGTTGCAAATGTTAATCGGGATCAAAGCGCAAAAGGGAGGAGAATTAGTCTCTTTTAAAACTCTGATTTCATTTCCTGTGGACAAAAATAATTAAAACACTCATAATTTATTTCTTTTTCAATTTACCATAAACTTATCTATAAATTTTCTGCTCTCTCTCTCTCTCTCTCTCTCTCTCTCTCTCTCTCTCTCTCTCTCTCTCTCTCTCTCTCCTTTCCCTCTGTCCTTCTGTCTCTCCCCTCTCCCTCCCATTTACTCTCTCTATTTCCTTTTTTAAACATTTTCTCCATTCAATCTCTTCTTTTTCCTGCTGGTACCGGTTTTGTTGTCCATGAGAATGATCACACCTAGCTTATATATAACCATGATTTCAAATAACTAGAACACAAAAGCTGCTTAGCACGTCTGTATGTAGCATAACTGTAATATGCAGAACACTCCTGTTCACAACGCTATGTGCACCAAGTGTCCGTTCCCAATGTGGTTGAAACTTTGAAAGATGATAATGTTGAGCACTATCCAGCTAAATTAGAGCTATTATCCCCCTAGCTTGGATTAGGTAGCATGTAACAATGGCAAGGTAAACAGATCAAGATAAGCAACAGGGTTGTCTTAATTCTTCTGTGTCTACATATTGCTACACATTTAGAACTTGGTTGGCAGATCTATTTTCCCTTCACATCATCCTACATCCTAAAACCAAAGGCTCGTTTAAGGACTAATAGTCAAGACTGAGGAAGTTTCTAGAAGATCCTTCAATTCTATAAATTTTAAAAATGTAAGTAATAGATCTTTGTAAAATATTCTTGTTATCCTTTTAATTGCTGAGATTCTTATTTTTGTAATAAAAATTTACTGTAAATGATAAGAAATGCTCTCTAATACAAGAGAAGAAAATTCAGTTTAAGTCAGTGAATCTTTGGAGAATCTGAACAAATGAAGAATGAAACTAATATTTCACTAAAACACTCTAAGTGCAGAGAAACCATGGCCTTTGCAAACAGTACTTCAGCAGTGGCACATTAATAATTCACATGGTTAATAATGTTAAAATGACATTTCAAGGTGAATATGGTTAACTTTAAAAATTTTTACATTAGGGAGACAATATGATGTTTACACATGCAGGTATGATTTATTTCACTTATGAATGTGGGCTCTAGCTGCATCCATTTAAGTATAAAAGACATGAATTTATCTTGATATCTGAGTAATACTTCATCATATAAAAATACCACATGTTTTTTATTCACTCCTCAGTTGATGGACATTTGGGTTGTTTCCAAGACAACTATGATGAATTGAACTGCTAAACTCATGGCTAAGAATCTGAAAGAGTAATAAAATCTGAAAGATACAGTAGATACTGTGAAAGGGAAAGAAACTAATAACTGATATGAGGGAAAGGAAAAAAAGAAAAAAAGAAGGGAAAATATATGCATACCTACACACAGGATAGTTTGGATAATTGTACTGTTGATTTCTACTGATCTATTGAAAGGAACAGTTCATGCTTAATTTCTTTTCTCTTCTTTTTTATTTATTTTTTATTTTTATTTTTTTGTGCAGAGTCTCACTATGCAGCTCTGACTCATTGTGATTCTCCTGTTTTTTGCCTCCCTAGTTCTGGGATTGCAGGCATGTACCACCACATCCAGACTCCATCGCCAGCAGTTCAGCCCACCCAGGGACAGACTGGTATGGCATTCAGTGCCAGGGATTGAACCCTGGCTCCTGTGCTTGCCTAAGCAATCGCTTAGTCTGCTGAGCTATACTGTCGGCCCTTTCTTTTTAATTTTTTGACCAACTTTGTGTACTTATATTTGGAAATCTGAACAACTAATTTGAAGACAGCAATATGCAATATAACCAACATTATTGAATTTCTATTATTTTGTGTAGTAAAATTCTGTATCATTTGTAATTTTTAAAATTATTTTTTGTTCTCCTTAAAAATAAAAAAAAGAAAAGAAATAAATTGTTTACATGAAAAAAAAAGATCAAACCATTGGCTCAGTAGAATAAGTGCTTCCCTGGCAAGCACAAGGGTCTGAGTTCAATCCTTGGTTCTGCCAAAAATAAAATAAAATAAAATAAAATTTACCATTAAAAAAACATTATTTTTATTTTTGTTTTGTTTTTTTATTTTTTATGTATTTGGTACAGGGTCAATAGAGCCTACAGGGTCTCACTATGTAGATTGGACTCATAGTGATTCTCCTGTTTTCAGCCTCCCCAGTGCTGGCATCACAGGCTCATGCCACCATGTCTACTCTGAGTCACCCTGAGGACAGGGTCGGCTGGGCTGGCCCGGGATTGAACCAGGGCTGCTGCACTCTGCTTAAGCAGGTGCTTTAGTCCACTGAGCTATGTGGCTCACCCTCAAACCATTATTAATGAATTAAATGATGTGATTAAATTTACAGATACTGTTGTGGAAATCACCCTTTGCAGAAATTACACCTTGTTGTTTAACTCTTACATTCACCTTTCCATCTTCTTTTGTAACTGTCTTCACTTATAGAGAGAATGTTATTTCCCAAGGTGTTGCTTTGCATTCCTTTAAATACACTGGGTAATGTTTCCTTTCTTGGAGTACTAAAAGGACTACTATTCCTTAACTTGCATCATTTGAAATTTCTTTGGTTTATTTATGAACTACATAAGAAACAAAAACTTTTCCAGCTAGGTACATTGTGGCACTTAGCACAATACAAGCTATACTTATAATTACCTTTAGTGTTAATTGGAATGTTAGCCCCAATGTTACTTAAGGTTTAGGATTGCAACCTGCATTTTAAACATGCATTAATGAAAAAGTACTATCACTTGCATCATTTCTAATTCCTTCAGTAGTGAATGTAGAGCATGTAATTATGACTTGCTTCCTATAACTTGTACACCGTGTTTGACTGACTATCCATTAACCAAGCTCTTGTAGCTCCTTGTTTAGAAGTCCTCTATGTGGGGCAAGGGTGATGGCTTGGTGGAATAAGCGCTTCCCTGGCAAGTGCAAGGGCCTGAGTTCAATCCCTGGTTCCACCAAAACTAAAAAAAAAAAAAAAAAAAGAAGAAGAAGTCCTCTTTGTAACCTCTTGGGAAATGTTTTGCCCCCAAACAATAGATACCCTGGAATCAGAACACACTAGTGTTCATGTAATTTAGCATTAATTGTAGATATGCTTAATTCATTTATGACATTTGTTAAATTGTAACTGATTTTTCACAATGATATTATAGTTGTATTAATAAATGGCAAAGATTTGAAGACAACTTATTTATTCACTCTAACCAGCTATCAGGCAAAGTGATACTTCTTTTTGCTTCTGAAATTATACATAAAAATGTTAATAACATTTATTTTATATGTTCAATCTGTTTAAGGTTATCTGATCTCCTCTGAATTATAATGGTTTATTGACAATTCTAAACATTTTATTTTAGCAGAATTATTTTCTTTATTTAAATTTTCATTTTTATTTTCTTTATTTAGATTTTTCAAGTACTCATCTTATTTTTTACTTACTTTTGAATTTCTTGTAATCGTGATTTTCATTCTTATACATGTTTGATAATGAAAATTCATCAAAATATTGAAAATTATTTATCTTATCAATGTTAACATAAGGAAAATTTTCAAGTAATTTATTTACTTATTGTTCATTTATTTTTTGGCAGAACCGGAGATTGAACTCAGGCCCTTGCGCTTACCAGGGGAGCGCTTATTCTACTGATCCATCTCCCTGGACCCTTCCCAAGTAATTTAAGGTAGCTCTAATGACGATGATGAGAAGGAGGGATGGGGAGGAAGGCTGCACTAGAGATAATCCTAGGGGTCATACCTGTTAGTCAAGCTCTCTAGCACAGAGGGTCAGTGCCAGCCCAACTCCAGAATTCTTAAACTGTATAATCTCATTTTCCTTTGACTTTATCAATGTAGTATACTTGTAAAATCTGTTTCTGAAGATTACTCTGTAAAGATGCTTCATGAAAACATTTACTTACTAAATACTTTCATTAAAATTATATGTTCATCAGTTCAGTTTTGCTGTATAACATATCACTCCCATATGAAGCAAACTTAAACAATAATAATTGGTGTGGCTCATGATTTTGCTTTTCTGTTTCATATTTGCAATTTTCCTGGTTAACTTAGAACTGATTTTGCTGGTTCTTAGGTGTACAATCAACTAGGAGCAATCAATATGTAAAAATATTGCTTCTGTTGTCGTGACTGTTGATTTTTAGATGCAAGAAAGTCTCAATTTAGGAAAACTTTTCTAAATTCTAGACTCTCTAAAGACTTTGCCATTCTAAAAGTTTTAATCACTAATTTTAACTTGCATTAGGGCAGGTCAGATAGCTCAATGGACTAAAGTGCCTGCTTAGGCACAGCACAGCAGCCTGGGTTTGAGCCCCAGCATGCTGTGCAGGCCCCATCCCCAGGGCACACTGAGACTGAGATTGAGACTGGCATGATGGTGGACACCTATCACATCACTTGAGAAGCTGATAAATAGGAGAATCACCACAAGTCCGATCTACGTAGTGAGATTTTGTAGACCCTGTACTAAATACATTAAATTTATTTTTCTTTAACTTGTATTATCTCTCATGTCATATGGCCATCATTCTACCCTGGAGTATTCTATTTCTCTTCGTGTTTAATTTGGAACCAATCAGGTTTCTTTACTCTTCATATGCCATCTCATTCTCTTGCCAACAACTTCATGAGTGAATGGGTTACATGTCTTGAAATTCATATTCTTGCTTTGAGCACTGAATCTACATTTTATGAATTAGATGACAGAGTCAAGGCCTCTAAACCACACTTGCCTCATGACAATGGAATTGCTAATACATGCTGAAGGGTGTTGGACTATAAATGGAATTATCCTTAACAAGACACCAAATAAAGCCTTCAGTAAAATGCAGGTATCAATTACCTTATAAGAATTAGCCATTTTCAGGGCTGGTCAAATAGCTCAGCAGATTAAAGCGCCTGCTTAGGCAGACACAGGGGCCAGGGATTTGATCCACAGGCCTTCCGTGCAGGCCTCGCCCCCCGGGGTGCAGTGAGATGGCAATTGAGACTGAAGGTGGTGTCGAGTGCTTGTAATCCCAGCTCTTTGGAGCCTGTAAACAGGAGGATCACTACAAGTCTGATCTACACAATGAGACCCTGTAGACCGTGTAGACCCTGTCCTAAAATTAAAAAAAAAGAATTAGCCATTTTCGTGAAATCTTAAAGCTTCTGAGAATTGATTATGTTAATTAAATATATTCATAAGTACATGATTCGGTATATTTTTCCTAGTTTATATATTCACTATGATAAATCATTTATCATGGATTTCTTATATGCTGCTAAACCATAATAAACATAATACTATAGATTTTTTTTTAAATATATTTTTGGTAATGGGGATTGAACTCAGGATCTTGGGCTAGCAAGGCAGGTGCTTATGCTGCTGAGATAACTCCCTAGTTTTTGTTTTATATTGATTTGTTGATGGTAAAGGTATAGAACAGTATTTTTTTAAATTTATTTTTTATTTTATTTTATTTTTGTGGAACCAGGGATTGAACTCAGGCCCTTATGCTTGCCAGGCAAGCACTTATTCAACTGAATTATCTCCTCAGCCTCTCAGTAGTTTTTTATTTATTTATTTATTTATTTGTTCCTCAAATGCCTTCAGGGCACTTTTGGCCAGCGGGAGAGTTGTGAGGTTCGAACTCCAGCAACCTGAGGCTGACAGCTTTGTGGAAGCAGCCACTTAAAGGCCTGAGCTAGGGCCAGGCCCCCCTCAGTAGTTTTTAAAAATTTTTTCATTTTAGTACAAATTACAATTGGTAACTATTTCATTCTAGAGATACAAATTTAAGACAGTGAAGTAACTATTAGGAAACATTTTTATTTAGCACTGTACATGTTTATTTCATTGTTTTCATAAGGAAGCAAAAATCTTCCTCAATAAAGTGTTCATAAACACAATAAAATTCTATAAATTCAATCTGAAAGCAGTATTTGTGAAATTAATTTAGAAAAAAATGTTTTAGTTAAATATTCAGAAAAATAGGCTGCATCCTATGGCTTGCATAATTATTGTAAAACACAGAGTGATTATTGCTGATTCTTCCAAGAAACTTTATCTTTGAGAATATGGGAATTAGAAATATTCCTATTGGCAATTGAAATTGTTTTTAATTTAAAAAATGTGTAAATATTTGTTATTCTCAAAACAGTTGTGAAAAGTATACAAATATCTTGGCTCACAAAATATTAAAGTTGTTTGTTTTCCTTCTATTTCCCAAAAGTCTACTTAAAGCTTTCATGCACAAGTCATACCCTAAACCTTGGTTTGTTACCAATTTACGTTAACAGCAAAGCTAATTTCCCTGTTTTTCACATTCAGAATCCTGTCATGGTATTTTTAGATATAAGGTCTTCATTTCAAGGACAGAAATGGACCTCTATATGATCCATTTAAGATTAAGTTTAGGAAAATACAGTATTAAAGGATAATACTTTTTTATCAATTTTATTGAGAAACAAATAACAATGAGACAGTTTCAAAACTGATTAGTAGGACAGTTTCAATAATCAATACATTACAGATTGTTGTCTTCCTAGTGGTTATTCATAGTACAAGATGCAGACTTGATATCTTGTCCAAACACTATTAGTACAAATCATTCTTCTCATTGAATTAAGAGAAAGTAGCTGTATATCCATCCTAACTATTTTGTATATACAGGTACAAAATGGTCCTTCATTTGTATCCCCTTTTCTGTGTAGTTTTGTCAGAGATGGGTATTCCATTGCCATTTAAATATTGTAGGTGCATAAACTCAGCAAAATAATCCAATATAGTCCAGTAGTCCATAATAGTAGTGGGTTATCCATAGGCCTGGCAATGTCAGAAGTTGACTTGAGCCTTGTTATAGTTTGTGTATAGGTGTCCCCCCAAAGTATGCAGTCTTGGGGCAGCTTCTGGAGTTTGTGATTGTTTATTGTGGGTGTGGATGCTGTGCCCACCCTGGGGCAGGTAATTTGCATTTCAATGTAAGGAGGGAAGAGAAGCTAGCTGCTGGAACTGTTGCTACCCTTCTTTTTGTGCTCTTGCTCTTTGCCGCTGCCATAAAAGGTTGCTTTCTGCTGTGTGCTGCTCTGCCTTGGACGCAGCTGAGTATGGACTGAAACCTCCAGTAGCTGTGAGTTAAATAAACCTTTCCTTCCCTAATTTGAGTGCTGGGTATTTGTCCCAGCAAAGAGAGAAGGGTAACTAAGACAAGCCTTTTACAGTTCAGCATATTAATATGGCTTTCCTTTACTTTTTTGGTGGAACCTGGGATTGAACTCAGGTCCTTGCACTTTCCGGGGAAGAGCGCTTATTCTACTGAGCCATCTCCCAGGCCCTGGTTTTACTTTTTATACCTCATTTTTATGCTTTTCTGCTGGATGGTTAAAACCAAGATAAAGCAAGACCTATATAACAAGAGATGTAACTTTGTATTGAACAAGGTCAGTCAAATTCAGACAGATAACACTTTTAAATGAAGAGTACTGCAATTTTCACTTATCCACATAGCTCAATTATTCTTAATATAAGTCAATTGATCTCATGTATAGATTGTTATAGTCTTATCTATACTTTATTCAAGCTTTGCATTGATGATTATGACACTTAACTGAAAAAAGAAAACAAAAATAATCACATTTCATTTTAATCCCAAGGCTTGAAACAATGCTGCAATCTAATATGAAAGCTATAAAAATGTTTGTTTCTAACAGAACTCATAGGAAAGCCACCAGCCAGGCACATAGGTATTAAGGGATGTTTGATTAACATTCTTCCTAATTAGTATATAAAAAAGTAGTTTCAACAAACAAAAGAAACAAAAGCAAACTATTATTTTCTCCTTTACTGCACTGTAATGTATATGTGAATAGCCCACTGAAGTGATTAAAATGATTTGTTTTATAACGTGGCTTGTATGTGATCTTAGCCTGCAGTTTTTCCCTTGTGGTACTGAGGCCTGAACCCAGAGCCCTTGCGATTGAGCCGAATCCCCAGCCCTTTTTACTTTTCATGCTTGAGAAAGCTTCCCACAAAGTTGGACATCTTCTCAGACTTTGTTCAAACCTGCAAACTTTCTGCTGTGGCTTCCCAGAGAACTCCTAAAGATACTCCAATTCTACAGGAAGTTTTACATTTACTGCCTATCCAATTCATATGTTCTTGTGAATTAGAGAAAAACTAGTGTGCTTATAAGTTTATCATTAGATAATGACACTGTGACAGAAAGGTGATCTATCTATGGTTATAATATTACTTAACGAGGAGTCATTAAATTGACTTGAACTTTGAGCCTCTATGGAAAGCATTTGATAAATGGCTAAAATTGGGCACTGTGTAAGAAGTGAAAACGATTTAATGATCTCAAAAGATGGGAGGAGACTACTAAATAAAACCAACTGTCTTAATATAAAGACAGCACTAAAGGCTGAATATTTCAAAACTAACATGTAAGAAGCCAGTGAAGAAAAGCATCTCTGTCATTAGCAAGAGTTGTTTGTTGGTATTCACACATATAAGCACATAGGTGTAGGTGCAGGTGTGCTTGCTTTTAAGTGTGTGAAATTCCCTTCCCTTGTTTGTGTGCCCATCTGTTAGGTACCATTTGCCTGTCCACTTCTAGTCACAGACTCTATAAAGATACTGAGAATTTGTTAGATCCATTGTTTTTACTATTCACTGACTTCCTGGTCCATTGTCTGTTTGATTTATTAACAAATAATGGAGAGGTAGAGTAAAGTAGAAGACTAAAGAGAGAAAGGGTTGATTTTGTAACTTTGGAAATCCAAATCAAGATAAAGAGAATGTGAATAACAGAGAGAGGTGGACATTAATTTTACAAACAGATTCATGAATTCCATTCAGTGTGAAGCAAATTGGGGGAAAAATGTGGTACTTTTAATGGCTTAACCAGCTGTGGAACGAAGGACATGCAATACACATGGAATTTATTTTTTCTATTTTTTCAGCATATGTAAGGACTTAGTGCCCCATCATCACTCATGGCAGTTGTTCAGCTAATTTTTGGAAGATGTAGAAACAATGTCTCCACAGTCACCAAGTGGCTCATTTCATTTATATAATGAACACCATTTAGCATTCAAAAACAAAAACACATATCAAATCCATTACAAAAATGCAAACAGTACATGATGAAGTGGGAAGCCACTAAATTACTATACACCAGTTTTCCATTTTATTGCCCATATGAACTAAACTGAACAACTCCAGATGTTTTAAGGTTTCTGATAGATAGGAGATAAACTTCGTCACTCTCCTTATCAGTTTCTCGTTGTCTAGCATTGTTACTGCTTGCTACCACAGAAGGAGGAAAAGGCTGGTTAATTGCAGCTCTCCGCATCACCAAAGAACCATGTTGTGGCTCATTAACTTTTTCCCCTGCCCGATCTTTTCAACAATTGCTACTAAAGAAAGGCTCTTATTTTAAATGGAAGTGTATGAGACCTACTTTATAAAATATGTTAATACATATTTTTAATCAAGAGTTACCCTAGCATTTGACTTAATTCTCCTACACTTCTATAACCGGAGACTTAAAGTAGTTTTGTTTATTTGCTTATGAGCTTTGAGAGAGGGGATGTCAGTGTAATTGGGCTCTAGTGACCTCAATTAAAAACATCATTCCTTTAAATCAATTTGGGTAGTTGAGCTTCAAATAGAAGCTCTCTGGCTTGCTATCCCAAATACTATATAAACTGTGGTTAGGGAGCTCATTTGCTTTTCTAATTTCCTTTTCATATTTTTTTCGTAGAATTTTCTTTACTTTGATGTCTAAATTAGGATAAGAAAAAATTCTTAGCATTCATATTTTTTTAAATGTGTACCTAAGCTAGTACTTCCTGGCAATATAAAACAAACTGTTGATTTTAAGAAATATTCTGTTTCGAGACCCAGTCCTAGCCCAGGTCCGGTGAGTGTGCGGAGAGTTTCCTGCTACCCTGCGCC
>NW_004524828.1:421609-430041 GCF_000260255.1 Octodon degus | reverse complement strand
TGGTGTTTGTAAGTAGGATCACAAGTCTGCATCTTGTACAGCAATTAACCACTAAGAAGAATATATGCAGTGTATTATTTGTTGAAACTGTACTTTCGATCTGATTTGAAACTGTCTCATTGCCATATGTTTATCAATAAAACTTTGAAAAGAAAAAAAAAAGAAATATTCTGTTTCAATAAAAAATAAAACATTGAATTAATTAAAAGTGACCATTATGGCTTTTCTATTTGTACTGATTACAATTCAGCCTATAAATATAAACTGAAAAAGTCAAAATAGTTTCTTCATAATTTAAATATACAAGTTGAATATGTTTTATTAAATGTTGGAGATATTAGTGTTATTCATATTAAATCTTTCTTTTTCGAGTTTGTGGATGGTATAGAAAGAACCAAGTTTACGTCACTATACTACCTCCTGTGCACTGACGTACTCCCTGAGCTTCATGTAGGATGTCACATGTCTTAAGCCAAAAGAGGGAGGAAATGAAACTTTTATGTAAGCCAGCATAGGTGGATAATAAGCAATGGGTAGCTTGGCTCAAGCTTATCATCATTGAGCCACCTAATACTGGACTCTGCAATACACACTGTCCCACAAACTCTGCATAAGAGTGTGACAGCCTTATAATGTGAGTAAAATTATTTTCTTTGAAAGCCATAAATATCAATTAAGGAGGTTTATGTAACTTCTTCAAGATTCCATACCTTGAATTATTGAAATTCTACTCTTCCAAAGATGATCTCACTAAGAAGAATATTTAAAAAAAATTAAATGACTAGGAAAGGTGGGTTTAAGGACACATTTATGGTGGCCATTTATTTATCATTCAAATTAGGGTGTTTCTGAGAATACAGGGGAAGTAACTGATAATTACATGAGGACTTAGATATACACTGGAATTTTTAAGGGACACACTAACCTTACATGTAATGTAGCCAAATAGACCAGACATGCCATGGTATTAATTCAAATAAAGTCAAAAGAATCCAATTCTATTTCAATCTATGTTATTAATTCACCACTGTTAACAAAAACACACTCAATTGTGAGCTTAGAACAAACAAGCTAGACATTTCTCTACTCATCTAGGATTGGATAGTGATTAATAAAAATATGGTTCTTACCTCCTTTTGAAAGATTCATTCAAGTGGCAGCAACAGCTATACATACACAAGAAAATGAATAAAGTCATTCCAAACATTGCTACCTATCATAATTAACAATGTCCACTAATTCATAGTTCTTTGTAGGAAAGAGAATTAAACTTTTGGTATTCCAGAAAATCAGTCACTGCTTCCAGTGTGGGCGACAGGAAGAGTAATAATGTCCAGGGCAAAATGCCTTCCACAAATAAGAAGAGCTACATGGATAAGAGCAATTCTCAGAGAGTATGGTGGCTGTTACTTGTTATTCATGAGAATGCAGAACAACTTGGGGAGGACCTAACAAATGAAATCTGAAGAACAAAGCAAAAACATCTAATTCTTTAAAAAAGTTCAGTTAATAAAGTCTTAATGATAACTCCCATGCGTTGGAAAGAGGCAAGTGTGGGGCAAGGGACAGTCATGAATATTTAAGAGTCAGACAAAAGTCATGATAGCTCAGAGACCTCTGTAGCGTGCAGGGAAACAAAGAAGTTTAATATTCATGGTTGTGAGGTACTATTGAAGGGCCCCGTGAAAGCAATGAAATGATTGAAATTTAAGGAAAAAGAAAAGTAATAAAACTTATTCTTTATCTCATTGCCTTAACCTACAGTTTCAGTAACAAGATGCATGTAACCCAGATAATAGCATGTTAAAAATCTCAGCCATTTGTGCACTCATGTCCTCTTTTCTCATGTCCCTCCTTTCTCTACACGAGATTAGAAACCTCCTCGGGATGTAGGTCTATGCAGCCCACCAGCATCCAACATGTTAAGAAGATATTTTTTGCAATCTTGTAATTGGTGTTGTTTTTACTGTTTCAGTAAAAGTTAAATATAGAGATAAAATTGTTGCCTCGAAATCCTTTAGATATAGTATCTCTGCTTCCACCCGGTAGTCATGTTCTCCAGGGAACCTCACCTCCTGGTATCTATGCTCTATGTAATCTGCTTCCCGCAAGTATGAATGCATCTGTTTTCACACTTGAGGGAGAAGTTGAAGGGACATCAATTGTATGATAAGCCCTTACAAAACTCTGGGACTTCATTGTAGCTAGAAAATATTCCCTCTTACTTTCTTGACTTGTATAATTTAATAGAACAAACTACTGAAGTGGTCAGAGGGAGGCCCCTGGCCAACAGCCAGGAAAGAAAAGAATCTTTTCAACAACCACTGAACTTGGAAATGGACTCTTCATCATTAGACCTTCAGATGCGACTCCTGTTTTAGTCACTACATTTTTTGGTAATTTGTCATGCATGTGGAGATAATTAAAGCAGCCATGAAATACTATTTTTACTCTTTTGAAACAGATTATTAGATGTTATTTTATCTTTTTCTATACTAAATTTATATAACCAAATTACATGTAGCATACTATATTTTCATTAAGACCTTAGAAGGATAGTGTGAATAAAAGGCACAGATTCTTGAGCACTAATCATCTTTATAAAATGACTAATATCATTGAAACTATTAAATAAATTTATATTTTAAGTACTTTCAAGACTTGCTTGAAGTATGTTTGTTGCTAATATCTCGTTTAGTTCATACTTATTCTGAAATGCAACAATTATGTTTCCAATGATTTTATTTAATCAAGTTTTCTAGAAGTAGCTTCTGAAACTAGGGCACTTAGTAAAGTATTTTATTGAGGAAAGTGTTCTTAGAAAAAAGGGGAAGGAAAGAAACAAGATGTCCAATGAAAAGAGCTAAACAAATACATTGGTTCAGTTTCAGACTAATGTCAGAGTGAACTTTTAACAAAGATTCCAAAGTAGACAACAGAAGTTCTTCAGTTAATCTATTACTGTGATTCAGATATGGTTGGAGTGAGCCCCTCAAAGGTTAATGTGCTGGAAAACTGGTGAGCAGTGGCAATGGTATTGCTGACGTGACAGAAACTTTAAGCAGACACAGGGCTAGTGAACATGACTAGGTCACTGAGGGTAGCACTGTGGTAAAGGGCTGAAGCAGTCCTTGTGGGATGTGGTGAGGTCTATGACAGCAACTTGCAAAGAGAAGAGCAAGCCTGTCCCCAAGTCTCTCTGCCTTCCTATTTTGCCATGTGATCACTTTCACACGTTCGCAACAAGAACTGGCCCCCAAGTTGTGGTGTAGTCACCCTGTGCAATCCCAAAGCAGTGCTCAAAACTGAACAAATGCTACACTATGCCCGTCAGTGTTGTTAATTATGTGCTACATAAAATTATCTGTATTAGGTGTGCACGCTCACGTGTTCTGAAAGCAATAAAATGGACTGATATATCAATACTCAGGACAATGGAAAACAAGTGCCCCACAAACAAAGGAAGAAGCGTCTAGTATAATAGCTTCCTCTTCTGACTCTTCTTTTTCCTTTCAGATGTGCTGGGGTAGTGGACATACAAAAACTTTTTTGTCATCACATGTCCTAAAAGCTGTATATTCAACATAGTAAGGGATTTGAAGGTAATACCAATTTCTTTTTGGAGTATATATTCAATTATTTCATAAATTGAGAAATTTTTTTTATTCAAATCAACTGCTGGATATTTCAAAGAGTACCAGTATGTTTTATGTTAAAGTGGAAAAAGTATCATTTTGACTTAGGTTAAAGAAAGGAATAATCTTTCAGATTACTGACACACTTTAAAAAAAAAGTCTTCAAGTCATGAAAGTTTAAAGCTTCATATATATAATTTATTCTAAACAAATGAAAAAAGTTAAAAATGATCATGGTGCAGAAATTTTTTATATTAAATTTAATTATTGAATCAAAACAGAATCATAAAGCCTCCAGGAACCCCAAACTCCTTCAAATTCTGAAAATATATCAACTCTCTAAAAATTAGGAATTAAAAAGAGAGGAGAGAGAAAGAGAGAAGGAAAGAGAGAGAGAGAGAGAGAGAGAGAGAGAGAGAGAGAGAGAGCAAAATTTAAGATATATGCTGTAGTTGCATAATAGAAGATTTTGCATTTTGCAATAATTGAAGAGAAAGTAGATGTGACAGGAGGAGAGAAGAAACACGGAATTAAGAGCCTGAAATGCTTTTACTCCAGCGGCAACCTTGGTCTGAGAACTGTGACTCTCAGATCTGTACTGGTTACTTTCCCATAGCTGGGTAAAATGCTTGACACCAACAACTTGAACAAGGAGAGGTTTGCTGTGGCTTACAGTTGTCAGTGAGCTCAGCACCTAGCTAGCTGGCTCCGAGGCAGAGGCGGCATAGTGCACAGGCTTGCTGGAGGCTGCTCAGCTGACCGCAGCCCAAACAGAAGGAGAAGAAAGCAGCCAGGAACAGGAAGACACCTCTCTAGGTCACACCTTCAGTGACCCAGTGACTCTCAGCCAACCTCTGACAATGCATCTGGCTACTGAATTCATCAGTAGATGGACCACCAATGAGCGTGGTACCCCAGGATCCAGTAGCCTTCCACACACATGGCACTTCTGGAGGACATTTCAGATTGGTACTCTAACAAGAACTAAATATTTAGAGCAAATAAAATCACATCATGCTTTTCACATGGTTTACCACACATATTTTTATTAACTGCTATAAATCTCTCTATCCACCTTCAGGTTCAGTGAATCACTTGTGTCTGTACAATCTTCGGTAATGGCATGTTCCTACTAGATCTGCTTTGAATCTGACAGTCCATTGAGTTCACATTTACTCTCCCTATTGAAAATTTGTGGTTGGTTACTGATAAACTGGGTCCTAAATGTTTCTGGATTTCTAATGTTTAGAAAATGCATTCAATTTCTTCCTACTTTTGATACTAACACTAGGTTATCCCACCTCTGAACGCATGGTGCTTAAATGGCTGTCTTCATGGAGTCCTCGTTATTCTCTGGTGAAATTGTCACTTGAGGGTCAAATTAGAGTTTATTCAAGCAGAGCCAGGGCAGCAGCAGTAATCAGCCTCAGGTCACTTCTCCCACTTGAAAATTTTCAGGTCAGCCACTTACAGTTCATTTCGTACTTTTACAAACCATTTCTGTCTATTGTGAAATGAACCTGAGTTTAGATTCACAATTTTATAATCTTATAGTCTGGTTGTTAGCATTAGGTTTTCACCCTCGACCCCCTGGTTTTCTTTCTTAAAAAATGGATCATTTAAATTTTTATATGAAGCATTACTCTGTAGATTTATTAATTCATTTAGTTTTTGCATCTTTGTTTGTAGGGTTGGAGATCTAACCCAGGGCCACACAGATGCTCTGTCCCTGACCTGTACCCCTAGGTTCTTTCTATTTTTCTTAACCTAGGAAAATTTCCTTATGAAATCGAACATGTGTGCATGCCTATGACTTTTCCACATATTAATTATATAAATATCATTCTGCAAATTGTATAATAACATGGGATATGAGTTCCAGACAATTCATAAGTGTACTTCTTTGAAATCAATTAGGGTCAATAACACACAGAATATTTGTTGAGTTCCTAGTTATTTATCTTTCCCAGATAGCTCTCTTTTCATGAAGTTAGGTAACTCTACATTTTAAAGTTTGAAAACATAACATGAAGGATCCAATTTTTAAGGGAGATAATTTAATTTTTTATTTTAAAATTTGTACATAGCTATGTTGTTTTAAATCTTCTATGATGTGTTAGGCGAAAAAAATCATGCTACTGCTAAACATAGAATTCACTAGCATGGATATAGATCATTTGAGGCATTTGAAATTCTGAATGAATAAGAGGATTAGCCTAGTGATAGGTCACATGCTTAGCATGAATGACAACTGGGTTCAATACAAATAAACTAAATTTTAAAATGTCAAAAAAAGAAAGTTTGAATGTACAGAGGTGACAAACATTACATTAATTCATTGAACTAAAATAACTGTCTTTGAAATTTCAATATATTCAATAATTTATTTCTAACAGTGAGTATAATTTATTAGAGTACAGTATCTCAAAATGGTAAGTCATTAATAGCCTATTAATTTATAAATATGTAAAAGACTAAAATATGTTTTAGGGAAAGAATAACTTAATTCTAAATTAGGACTACCTGCCTTGTACTGGCTCTGGCCTTCTTTGTTCCTGGCCTCATGACCCTCTTGGCCCAACTGAAATTTCAGCCCAGTCACGCCAATACTCTTGGGCTCCTCACTTGTACCTTCCTCATGGATTTGGCTAAACAAAAAAACATGCATTAATCTCTTTAATAACCATGAAAGTAGCACCTAAGTCTCTTATATTTATTTGGTTGTGGTTAGTTGATGCTAGATTTGTTGAAAAAATGCAAAATACACAAGAAAAAATGCAGGAATTCGGCAGTATTATTATGAGTACTGTTGAGGAAATAGTTCATACAATGCTATTTCATACAACTCATCCAATATCTGAGCCACTGACTCCATACTTTAAAGTTTCGTCTCTTCAGAACCTAAACTACACTGGTAGGGTGGAAAGGGCACCTGACAAATATTGTTTTACGTCATGTGTAGTTAGTAGGATGTGCAGGCAATTACTGTTCAAGAGCAATTTGGTAAATGTATGAAGTCCATTGTAATAACAGACATGAAACAAATGGATAGCCTTATTTTAAATATCCTGTTTGTTTATAGACTGATTGGGCTTTGCTTTAAACACATGGAAGATATTTGAATTCTGTATACAGAGGTGAGCCTCAGACAAGATTATTCACATTGTACTCCATCTCATTTCATATTACATTTTCTCTATTTTTGTATTTTTTCAAATTACTTGAGTGCTTGGTCCACCTCATATTTAGTATTACATCTCCCCAGGTGTAATTTTTTTCCTTAATTTCTCTTAAGTTATGTGAGTGCATGGTTAGCTCATATAAAGGTATATACCAGAAGTTAACAGTTATGCTTTTTCCTTTTAAAAATGGCAGTTAAGGAGCCAGCAAGATATCTCAGCAGGCTAAAGCACCTGCTTAGGCAAGCTCAGGCAAGGGCAGGGACTGTGGTTTGATCCCTGGTGCCACATGCCATGCCAACCTCTGCCCCAGGATGGGCTCAACTAGCCAGAGTCTGAGTGTAGTGGTGCATGCCTGTAATCCCAGTGCTGGGAGGGCTAAAAGCAGGAGGAACACCAGGAGTCTGAGGTGCGTAATGAGGCCTTGCAACAACCAAATACATTAAAAAATAAAAAATAAAGAAAAGCCAGTTAGTTCCTTCTGGAGGAAAAGTTATGGACTGTAAGAACTCTTTTTCATTTTTTAGTTTTTAATTCATGTTAATGTTAATTTTTAATATTTCTGGTTACTTTCTGAATTGATTTTCCAGTAAACTTTTAGAAAACAAAGTACTATGTTAAATTAAAATAAACACACATCCTCTATTAACCTCAACACTCTATTAAACATAATGATTACTGTTATTCTATGTTATTTAAAATGTATAAAAACCAAGGGCATTTGTGTTATTGTCCCTAATAATTAGACACCTTCCACTATAAGGTCTTTTTCTAGGTTCAATTTTCTTTGGGAATAACTGTTCTTAGGCAGAAGTTCCATCTTACATTTCATTGTCTCCTTCAGGGATTTAGCAAATGTAACACCACAGAGAAACATTATTCTCCAATTCAAACTCATAACCAGAGCAAGATGCATGTGGCCGGGGACTGCTCTCCGGTGTCCTATAGTGTTGGTCTCTTTTTAATGGTGGCAACATCATCATGTGCTAATCTATAACAAATTCAGGGAGTTTTATTTGGCTGACTTAAAAGCATTTTCTTCCAAACTTCTATAAAAATAGAGACTATAAATTGGTTAGCATGGATTGCCCATGGCAGCACATTTTTTAAATGAAAATTTTCATTGTCAATAGATTTTATGCAGAGCCCTTAGAAGTTGTTCGAATCGCCAGCAGTCAATTTAACCATGCTAATCTTTATACCTGAGGGCCTAATTCTTAGAAAAGCTTTTGGCATGTGTTCATAGAATACTCATAATAATCATATGGAAGAACCGTGGATTCTAGTTGTCTGTATTATAATCACCTCATTTTCTGTTTTGGAAAAAGGAAAGAAAAGTCACTTTTCCCCCAATTACACACCATGTACCCACACACAAATGGCCATAATCTTTTGGAAGAAGGTTCTGAGCATCCATCTGAAATGAATAAATATTTCTTTGTGAAGATAATATTAAAAATAGTCTGTGTATATTTGAACTGAAATAGTACTGCTATAAACATGTGCTCTGTTTGACCATTTTATACAATTGTTTACAGTTTTACAAGACATACATAGTTGCCATAGCAACAACTCAGATTAAGCATGGTACAAAGCTTATTTTACTCCAGGAAAAAAA
>NW_004524828.1:409781-415489 GCF_000260255.1 Octodon degus | reverse complement strand
ACTAAATCTACTGGAAGAAAAAGTGAGTAGAAATCTTGAAGATATTGGTAAAGGCAAAGAGTTCATGAACAAAAACCGAACTGCACTGAAAGTACTTCAAAAAAAATCAACAACTTAGATCTCATCTTATTAAAAAGTTTTATACTTGAAAAGAAATCACCAACAGAGTAAAAAGAAAACTCATGAATTTGGAAAAAAAAATTAGCCAACAGTCCCTCAGACAAAGGCCTTCTCTCTAGAACATATAAAGAATTTTTTAAAAAATCAGACCCCCCTCAAATTCAAAGACCCAATCAAAAATGAGCATCTAAAATGAATATACACTTCTCAGAGGAAGAAACCCAAATGGCAAATAAATGTATGAAGAAATGTTAAAACATCATTAATCATTTGAGAAAAGCAAGTTAGAAGAACACAGAGATACCATCTCATCCCAGAAAGAATGGTTATCATCAATAAATCAACTAGTAACAAATGCTGGTAAGGCTGTCAGGGAAAAAGGAAGCCTTCTTCACTGTTGGAGGGAGTGTAGACTAGGTTAACCACTGTGTAAATCAGTGTGGAGATTCCTTGAGAAGTCTCTAAGAGTACAGGTTCCATTCAACCCAGCCATTCCTCTTCTGGATATGTTTCCAGGAAGGCTAAAAGCATCATATTACAGTGATATATGTGCACCCATGTTTATAGCAACAAATGGTCATAGCTAAATCTTAGACGCAAGTCAAAAGCCCATCAACTGAAGAATGGATTAAAAAGATGTGGTATTTTGTTACAATAGTGTATTCCTCAGCTATAAAGGAAGATAAACTTGAGAAATTTTTAGGCAAATGTGTGCTACTGGCGATCATACTCCTAAGTGAAAAACTCAGACCCACAAGTGTAAACATCATGTTGTTTCCCTGGTATAAGAATCGGAAAGAGTAAATAAAATCCAAAAGGTACAATAGATACTATGAAAGGGATAGAAACTACTCAAAAGGAAAAAAACAACTGGGATGATGGAAAGGAAAATGTAAAGAAAGAAGGAGGGAATAAAACTGTTCTTAAATTATATATATATATATATGTATATATATATATATATATATGATGCACAAAATGACACACATTACAAATACCTTTTAAGTACACATTCTTTGACACAGTTTTTCAGTTTTCAGTGTTACTGCTAAGCTTATATAAGGCTATGTCTTTAATTTGAGTGTTAGAAATCATGGAAAGTGATTAAATTTAGAGCACAGCTAATTTCAGAGGATTTGACAGTCTGTGCCTTATTGTCAAGGATCAAACACTTCGGGTTAGGAAAATTTAAATTCAAAATCTTTGCTTTCTTGAATTTCTCTGTCAAGTACAGATAATTATTAGCATGAAGGATTTTAAAAGGTTATGCAATTTGATCAGTTAATTGACTTTTGGGATCTTTAATTTCACCTTTATCCTTAAATTTTGCAAAGATTTCCTTCACATTGTATACATTTCAACAGCACATAAAAAAGCAATATGTTGCTTACTTTAAAGACAATTCTTTTTTAAAGCACAGCAATGTTTTAAAGCTTCTCTGATCCAATATCCGACCCACATGGTATCACTTTGAATCCAATTTAGACAAGTTTGACTAATCTCACCCTGCCTAAAAAAACTATAAATATTAAGCTGTGACTAAAAGCTGTTTGAGATATTTCTGTCTCCTCTTTAGCTCCTGCCTCCCCTTCAGTTAATTTGCAACAGCTTCTCCATCTGGCAGGTGACTTGATCTAAGATCTATCAAACAATTTCCAGTTCTTCAAACTCCACTAGGAGCTCTTGCAATTAATAAACACAGCTTATATTTACCTTTGTGTATTCCTCAAATATCACCAAGAACTGTAAATAACAATCACTGTTCACAATCTACTTTCATATATCAATATGTGTATAAATTTGATTACCTTTGTTTTACAGGTAATGGAATGCCAATTGAAGGGTTGAATTGCAAATGCAGTGCTCAGAACAAAGCAAGGGGGGCCATTCTTGCCCCATTCGTAGAAAGTTGAGTAATTTTATCTCCATTGTGCATATGGCAAAAATAAGTAACAGGATATCAGAGAAAGTGAGAATGGGCTGCAAAAATCCTGAAACCAGTCAGCTCATATTTTCAGGTCAAATGCATTCTTTTTCTGGCTAGACAATTGCTAGGACGTTTTGTAAAGTTTAAATAGTGATGCTTAAACTTTCAGAATAGCATTGATGTCTGGTATTGGTGCATTAGATAATTTCATGTTTTGCGATCACTGTCATAATAATATGAATGCAGTAAGTGAAAGTATTCAGTACTTTCAACAAATTTTGCAGTATACGTTTTGTCAAAGTTAATTCACAGTAACTTTACAGCATTCTCAGTTCTCTCTTGTTTTGTATCAAGTCACATCTTCCTCTGTTTTTTAAGTTGATCAAACTCTAATCTACTAAATTCAAACTATTTTATAGTTTTCCCTAAACTCCTGTTACTTCAAATGCCTCAATAACTTCTAATGGCAGCTTGTAGAAATAAATTAATTCCGAAATGTATCACTGACTCTGGGAGACATGAGGCTCATTGTTTGATTTAAAGAACTGTAAGCATAATTCATTCTCAGAAGAATGAGCTGTTAATTATAACACATTAATATAGTTGCTTTCCCTGTAATTCTACTAAAACATCATAAGAGAAACCGGTTTTGTTTAACAATAAAAGTATGATTTAGTAGTAAAACTTTTAATCTTCTTGGTTTTCTTTATGACAAAAGTCTAGATTTTGGCAGAAAGCCTCTCTTGATCTATTTCTAGCGATGAAGGCCTCCAGATCAGTAGCCCTTGAGGAACACACACATTTTTCAGATCCTCAAACACTATGTGTCAGTGTGGCGAATGTATCCTGCCTAAAGAACAAAGAGATTCCACAGAGGGCACCTGATTGTAGCAAATGTGAAGGACAGCACTTGACCTTGTTAAGAAAGAAAGAAAGAAAGAAAGAAAGAAAGAAAGAAAGAAAGAAAGAAAGAAAGAAAGAAAAAATGGGCAAAGAAAATGAGAGAAAATTTTAGATACGCATCACCAAACTGCCAGCTCTCATCAGCCAAAGGACGCACTTACCGAGAATTGATCAGCGAGCACGAGCAGTGTGACTGTATTCCAAAAGGACCACAGCATATCTACAGGTTACCTTTAAGCTGTGTATTTTTGCGACTTCCGCAAGGTGCCACTTGTGTCACGAAAAGTACTGAAAGTGTTGAAAGCATGAAAACTCCAGGGAGTCACAGATGTTTGTAGTTTTAAGTTGTAGATTTGAATACTTGCAATGGATTACTTAACACATATATGATTTTTGTTGATTATTTTTTATATACACCTTCAATCAGTATTGTGTATAACTTGAAACAACATGGTGACTTTTTACTCTGTGAGCTCTTCTAGGTTAAGTAGTTTTACTCTGTATTTCTGTTGCTGATCTTTACATGAGAAGATATTCTCCTACAATTTTCTCTATCTTGTTAGTTTTCCTCTCTCATTAGACTCTGACTATCAGCCTTACCTAATATCATTGCTTTGGAGGAATTGTTCTAATTATTTGGTACACAGAATATATTACGTAAGTTAATATTTCAGGTACACAGTTATAATAGACATTCATATCTACACAGCCCTTTAGTTGCAGTTTAAAACATTAAAACCAATCCTTACTTGGCTTTGTACACCTCATTTCAGAGATTTTTGAATGATTAGCTGCAAGTATTTTGTATCTTGACATAGGAGCATCTTCTAAGTACAAAACAAACCTATTAGAAGAAACACATAAAACTTGGAGAAGAGGGGGTAACTTACCTAATAACAATTATTTCAGTTAGAACATTAGAGAACTATTCAATATTAATTAATTCACTAAAATAATTACTTCTTAACATACACAGAAATTGATTTGGTGAAATCATGTTATTAACTGGTAGGAAGCAGTTTAGTCCTACATACTCATGTTGATGGTTTGGATCGGTGACTTTATTTTAATTCACCTAAAACAATTGATTTGAATGGAGCAAGGCAATAGATAATTAATGACCCTTCTTATAAATAGAGAAGAGAATTTTTAACAGTGTAGTCAGGAATAAAATCAATTCCTTTATCATATATTTTTATTTTAATGATTTTTATTACAGAAATACATCCAGTTTATTCTAATATTAATTTTAAACTGCAACCTTATGAACCAAGAAGAGTTGCAGCATTAAATTTGCAACACCAGTGCAATAACATGCAAGAACACTGAAGGCGGAAACTTGAGAACTTGAGAACAGAGAAATACAACCAGTGAGCATGTGTCTGACAAAAATCTATAGGAACTGGGGTTTCACATTTCACTCAATTCCATTATATTCAATTCAACAAACCTTTGTGAAACTTTATACTGTGGGATACACAAAAATAGCTGTCACAGTGAATGTGTTTAAAATTTATCCCTTGAGGATGATATTCAAAGGGGGAGGTACTAGGAAGTACCAAGTCATCCCTCTTTTGTCCCCACAGACTAAGGGATATACAGTTATTTTTGCCTGCATAATCTTACGTACTTAAAATTTACCTTACATCTGTACAAGGTGAAACTGTGCAATTATTCTAAATGGGTGAAGGAAACAGCTGCTTGGAGACATCCACACAATGCCTTCCTAGTGTGGGAAGTAACAAAGTCTAGAGCAACCAGGGAAAAAGTAACCATGAATATATCACACAAGTATCTGGTCTGCATTCCTGGTTTACCCAATGTGGATAAAGTACTGAAGGCTTTTGCACCTCAGCTTTCCCATTTATGAGCTTGAAACTATAAAATGCTACACTTATTCAACTACAGTTGATGTGCAGAATGAGTGCCATGTGGTTCAATCTCCAAGAAACTCAAATTCACTTTCAAAACTTCAAGTACTGCATGGCATTCCATTTGAAAGACAGTTGAGAGAATATCAGGTTGTAAGATGTTTTGAATATGGAAGTGGACCCTTGAAGAGAGTAACTGATGAAAATGGAAACCTAATGTCACAAAATCATAGGCAGAATTTTCTGAGTGCTTTAGTTAAGACTCATTGGACTATTTCAGATCTATACCTATGCAGAGCAACAGAAAAGCAGGAATAACTATTCGACAAAAATCCTAACTGCTTTCTACTAGTTCAAATAAGAAAATCTGTACGCTAGCAATGTTAATATGTAATGCATTATATCTTGGATGTGAGGTGAGCAGTATGAGAAATGAAGGGAGGGACAGCTTTTGAGTGGCAGCAAGTGTTTTTTTTTTTTTTTTTTTTTTTAGCAAGTGTTAAATTCCCAGGACTTGCATATCTCTTTGAGACTTAAGAAATACAATTTCTTGTAGACTATAATTTCATAGAACAATGTCGTACATTTTTACAAGTTACCCAAACTAATGAAAACTAAATATTGTACAATTGTAGATATGTAAAAATTTAAAAGGTGGTTTGTCATTATTTTCCTCAATTTGAAGGTCTATGTATGATCTAGCTCTAGTGAGGAAACACAATAGATTCCCTTGTACATAGCTTAAACAGTGAGAAAAACAGAATTCATAGTAATTGGCAATCTTGTTTGCAGTGCCATGAGAATACTTGACCCAAATCTGGACCTCATTAGTTGTTAAATCCTTCTTCTATTTCATATATATATATATATATATATAAGATCGGAAG
>NW_004524828.1:407363-409596 GCF_000260255.1 Octodon degus | reverse complement strand
ATATATGTGAAATATATATGAAATATATATATGTGAAATATATATGAAATATATATATGAAATAGAAGGATTTAACAATTAATTATAAATAGAAATTACAAATCGAAATAAATGAATATATATATTTGTATTTGTAATTTCATCCCTGACTGCCATTTTTGGCAATGAGAACAAGTTTGTCCAAAATGAGAATCCAGAAACATCACTATTTTCTATTATTAGTATAGAGTTGACTGTTGCCTCTACCTTAGAATTTTGCATGGAAATTGGTTGTAGACAGATACTTGAGATGAACTGAAGCATTTGGTTTTTCGTTTCTTTGATTTACAGACATTCGTGCATGGAAATGCTTTTGTTTTGAATAAACTGAAAGAAAATCTCAAATATAAGAAAGTTCTCCTATTCCCATTTTGGTGGGTTCTTACCTAGTTGTTTCACCTGGATTTAAAGTGTGGTAAGGCTTATATAATTGTGAAAAAATCAAAACAATTCAGTAAACTATCTGTCATTACACATTTACAGATTCTTTAATTGCATCAATAAATGCTCAGAAAGAGCAAGGTGTCTGCTGTGTAATTTTTTTGTTGTTGTTCCTGTGACCAAGTATCTGAGAGCAATGTGAAAGGTGTTTTGAAGCATGTGCTTTTGCAGATTTCAATCCGTGGTCATGGGGCTACACCGCTTCTAGGCCTGTGGTGAGACAGGACTGGAGTAGGAAGTGGAGGAGGAAAGCTGTTCAGCTCACAGGAAGGAGATAGCAGAGGGAGAGAACACAGAAGAGACCCGGAACAGGGCACACCCCATGATGCACTTCCCCCGGGAGGGCCAGCGTCCTGCGAGGTCATTATCCATGAGCTCTTCACCTGGTGGTTGTAGTACTCTCATAATCCCACCATATTAGGAAATGCCCTTCTACTCACAATCAGAAGTGTGTTTCACTAATTTTGAGGTGTTTCTCAGTCCAATCAAGTTGATAGTTAAGATCCACTACTACATTCATATATCATACACAAAGTATTTTTTAGCACTACAATGAAAAGATTAGGTTTGCTCTATTCATGTGCTGCATAAAATACTCAAAATATAATTTTTGCCCAAAACATAGTTTACATTTTTATTGTCTTAGGTTTTACTGCAAATCACAACATATCATAGAAACAAAAGAAGAAACATTTTAACAATTAACAATGTCAAGATTTGGGTCAGGTATTACCTGTTATGGCACTGAAAATAAGATTGCCAATTACCATGAGTTTAGAGTCAGTTCATTTTCTAAAAAAAAAAAAAAAAGTCCCTTTAAGTATCCAGAAACTAATAAACATGTTGTATTTGGTAATTTGATAGAGATATGTTGATTCTATTGTTTTTTAAATTAATTTTATTGAGAAACAAATAGCAATGAGACAGTTTCACAACTGATTATGGGGGCTTGTGGGTTAGCTCATTTGTTCAAAACTGATTAGTAGGACACTTTCAATAATTAATACATGTTGGGGACCAGGGAGATGGCTCAGTGCAATAAGCGCTTCCTTGACAATTGCAAAGGTCTGAGTTTAATTTCCGCTTCGAAAATAATGATAATAATAATAATAAATTGCATATTGTTGTCTTCATAGTAGTTATTCATAGTATAAGATGCAGACATGATATCCTGTTCAAACACTATTAGTACCAATCTTTCTTCTCATTAAATTAAGAGAAAGTAGCTGTATATCTATACTAACTATTTTACATATACAGACACAAAATGGTCCTTCATTTATATCCCCTTCATTTATACATTTTTTTGTATAGTTTTGTCAGAGATGGGTATTTCATTGCAATTTAAATATTGTAGGTGTGTGAATTCAGCAAAACAATCCAATATAGTCTAGTAGTCCATAATAGTAGTGGGTTATCCATAAGGGGTCAAAAAAAAAAAGAGGGTAATCAATGAAAACAAGAGACAAGGAAAAAAGTCACAGGACTGTACTGCTACAATGCTGCATATGGTTAGATTTCTAAATTTCTGTGTAAAAATATGTAATTGTCCATTCCTATTTTTTAATATTTTTTCTTTATTGTTTTCTTCTCATTCTGTAGGAATTTAAAGTTTAACATATCAATACTTGATGGAAAATACCTGTTCCATGTTATGTCTAAGATATTTGATATTCAGACATATAGTGAGGTTAAGCTCACCTGCCTATGTCGTAGGGTAATAATATCATTAAGCTTCTCTTCTGAAGGGTTA
>NW_004524828.1:403288-407263 GCF_000260255.1 Octodon degus | reverse complement strand
TTTTTTTTTTTTTTTTTTTTTAACAGAGTGTATGGCATACAGTACAGCTTGAAGCCAAGTTTTTATCTTACTTTAGGAGAATTTTTTCCATGAATCATAATCATAGTTAAAATTTATTATCCTGAAAAGAAAATATAGTCCAATAGTCAAATGGTCTAGCCAAAAAAACCGTACCTAAATCACTCTATACAAATGGTCTTTTAGATTGCTGGGACTGCTATTCAGGGAAGAAGTTGCTATAAACTTCAGGAATATACTTAATTTTACTGGTCTTTCATTCATATAATGGGAAGTTCAATTGGCCTCTAAAGGCTAAATTCTGTTTAGATATGCTTGTTTTCTAATAGACATAAGAATAGATTTGACATCTATCTCTTTAAATTCATAAAGTTTTATGAAGTTTCTATTTTGATCAAACTATTATTTAAAGCAGGCAATATTCAGAGAGCAAAAATACATATAACCTTATGAAGATTTAGATGTAGTATTTTTTCATTTATATAATGAAAAGATAGGTTACCTTGAAGCTGTTTCCACCTTTATTCTTAAGAAGTTATTTGATTATTTTAATCCTTATTTAATATCTACATATATACATCTCTAAATATTCAGGTATATGAGTTCAAACACCTACCCTTTATTTGATAAATAATTCATATTGGGTCAGATTGGAGATTGGCAGACAGTATTTGCTAGTATGGGATTTGGAAGATAGATATGCAATTGTTGGTAGTATATTAGTCAGTACACCTTAACATAACAAATCTTAGTACTTAAAGTATATAAAACAGAACATGAACAAAAGATATATAAAACATAATCATGACCACAGAACTTTATAAGCAAGCAAGAATAACAAGACAATATGTCATGTCCACAAATAAAAATAGTGTGTGTCAAACTCTATAGTACACTGGGACCTAAAAGTTGACTACTACTATAGGGACACACAGTTTTCTGCCAACTATGTCATCATGGATGGTAGCATAGCTTAGCAGTGCCATTTGTCCTGTATCCTTAAGAGAATGTAGACAAGGCTCTTAGTGGTTCATAATTCTACCTAAATAATAGAGTGAACTGCAGAATTTAAAATTTTTGATAAAATGTAGCAGCATATACTTTTTTTCCCCACTATTCAAGAGGCTGAGGCAGGGTGATCCCTTGAGCCCAGAAGGGCCATCCCAGCTTAGACAACATAGTGAGATACTGTCTTAAAAAAAAAAGAAGAAAAGCAACAAATAAAAAGGAGATAGCCCAGCAGCGGAGCACTAGCTTTGGGTTATATGCAAACCTGGGTTCAATCTCTAGCACTTCAAATATAAAAAATAGCCAACTCATTTTAACTCATCAAACTCCCCAAGACTTATCCCCCCAGCAATGAAAAATGGCCAAAGTCTGTGATTTGCAAAAGTTGATTTTGAAGTTCTACAATTAATTCCAGTATGCAGCCCACACTGAGAATGTCTGAGTTAAGTACAGAAAGTAAATACATGCAACAAAGAAATCATATAAGCAAGAAATAGAAAATGTAGTATAACTGAAAGAAGAGGAAAAATAAAGCATTCAAGAAAAAGCTGTTGAATGAATTTTGAGGATCAAATAGGAAACTGAATTTGTTTAAAAGACCAAAGGCTTAATGGGAGTTGACACATAATGAAGGAAAGAAGAGGAAGACATAGGAGGAGGAAGAGAAGTAGAAAATATCAGTTAGTCATATCCCATGTCAGATTTAATATTTTAGTTGTTATACATGACATTGGGGGCCAGGGAGATAGCTCAGTAAAATAAGCGCTTGCTTAGCGAGTGCAAGGGCCTGAGTTCAATCCCCGGTTCTACCAAAAAAAAAGAAAAAAGAAAAAAAAATTATACATGACTTTGAAGATTACAAAATGCTATTTTGACTCAACTTTTCGGGTTTCACATTACAATGATAATCAATAGGCTGTTCTGCAAAGTCTATCCTCTGGCTAATTGTGGTTCTTTTATACAGTACTCTAGTAACTGGGGGGTAAATATTCTTAGGGAAAAAGTATGATTTCACAGGATAAATTTTAGAATGTTTTAAGTGGATTTTAAAGCAGCTCTTTGAAATTTTAGGGAGCTGGCGAGCTGCATCGCACACTTACAGTGTTCATGATTTGGTTTTCCTTAGAGACTTCCATTACTAAACAGAGTGTCAAACATTCTGCATACAGATCCTTTTGGCAAGTGAACAATGAACTCTCCCATTTGAAATTTTGATTGACACTGATTGATTACTTAATATACAACCTACTTGCGGACAGGTATTTTAAAATTTTTTTCAGTGTAAAATACCTAGTGTAGTACATATAAGATCAAGTGCTGGCATTACACTGAACACTTCATAGAAACTCCTGTAATGCCAAAATGTGTTCTAATAATTTGTCATGGAATTAAGATGATTAGAGGATTTATAAAGTGACTTCAAACTGATATATACCAATTTACTTAAAATTTATTTCAGGTAGATATTTATGATTTGATTTTTATTCCTTGGAAAATATTTTACTTGCTTTTGTGTTTACTCTTGCAGGCAAAATCAGTTTACAGTACATTAACCTGATCAATCATAAAACAGTGATCAACTGACATCATATGAGAAAACAATATTTAAACATGAATTTATTTTTTATTAGTTTTATTGAGAAACAGCAATGAGACAATTTCAAAATCGATTAATAGAACAGTTTAAATAGTTAATACATTGCATGTTGTTATCTTCTTAGTGGTTATTCATAGTACAAGATGCAGACATAATATCCTGTCCAAACACTATTAGTACAAATCATTCTTCTCATTGAATTAAGAGAAAGTAGCTGTATATCTATCTTAACTATTTTGTATATACAGATACAAAATGGTCTTTCATTTGTATCCACTTTTTTTGTTTAGTTTTGTTAGAGATGGGTATTCCATTGCCATTTAAATACTGTAGGTGTGTGAATTCAGCAAAATAATCCAATATAGTCCATAGTCCATAATAGAGGTGGGTTATCTATAGGACTGGCAATGTCAGAAGCTGTTGACTCGAGCCTTTCAGAACTCAGCATATTACTATAGCTTTACTTTTTATATCTCAATTTTATACTTTCCTGCTGGATTGTTAAGACCAAGATAAAGCAAGACCTATATAACAAGAAATGTATCTTTTTATCTAATAAGGTCAGTCAAATCCCCTCAGGATTTATCCTGTAACCCTGTACTGCAGTTTGCAGATCCTTTGTCAGTATCAGCCATGTGGATGAGTCATGGCCATTGCTAGACTTATTTGCTCTCTGTGAAAGCCTGAGAGAATGTTTTCTCTTCTAGTGACTTTCCTTAGGCACACTCTATGTCATCAATATCATTGCTCTGTGGCCCCACAGTCTTCTTGATCAGAAAACTCAGACTCAACTGGGTTACATGATATTATGTTACAGTACAGGTTCTCCTATGTGCTGAGTCTTCACTGACATTGCAAGGCTAGGGACAAAATTTTGGCTGTCCTTGCAGCCCTTCTTTTTCTCTAATTTTTGGTTTGAAAACTTAGGTTATTATGCTCCAGAAGAGAAGTTCATTATTACCCGACAACATATGCAGTTGGGTTTAACCTCACTATCTATCTGAATATCAAACATCTTAGACATAACATGGAACAGGTATTTTTCATCAAGTATTGATATGTTGAAATTTAAGTCTCTATAGAATATAGAGAAAAAAATTTGAAAATAAAAAAAAACAATTACATATTTTTACACAGAAATTTAGAAATCTAACCATATACAGCATATAGCAGAACATTCCTGTGACATTTTTTTCTTGTCTCTTTTTTCATTTTTTACCTTTTTTTAAAAACATTTATTTGACAGATAGTATGGAAATAATTGGTATGTCATGACAAGTAGTACATATTTAGAAGACCAGAATGACAGGCACTCCAAGCATGACCCTTGTATTACATATTGATATCCTCAG
>NW_004524828.1:394940-403188 GCF_000260255.1 Octodon degus | reverse complement strand
TTCAGACCAAAAATTAATTTAAAAAAGAGGGCTGCAAGGACAGCAAACATTTTCGCACGGGCCATTCAAGGTCAAAAAGGACTCAGGACATAAGAGAACCTGTATTGTAACATCCTATAACTCAATGATATCCTAAATTTTCTGATCAAGGAGATTATGGGACCACAGAGGAAAGTGATCAATGAAATACAGTGTGCCTAAGGAGAGTCACATGGCAAAAAAACATTCTCTCAGGCTTTCACAGAGAGCAAATTGGTCAAGCAATGGTCGTGACTCATTCACATGACTGACACAGACAAAAGATCTATAAACTGTGGTGCAGGGTTTCAGGATAACTCCTGAGGAGATTTGACTGACCTTGTCAGATACAGAAGTTACATTTCATGTTATGTGGGTCTTGCTTTATCTTGGTCTTAACCATCAAGCAGAAAAGTATAAAAACGAGGTATTAAAGTGAATCCAGGACAGGCCAAATAGCTCAACAGATTGAAGCACCTGCAAGGAGGCACAGGGGTTGGGGGTTGGATCCCTGGGCCTGCCATGCTGGCCCCATTCCTGGAATGCACTGATTGGCAATTGAGACTGGGTGTGGTGGCGTGTGCCTGTAATCCCAGCTCTTTGGAGGCTGTAAACAAGCAGATCACTACTGAGTCTGATTTAGTAGTGAGACCCTGAACACCCTTCCATAAAATACAAAAAAACAAAGTAAAGATATATTAGTATGCTGAGCTGTAAAAGGCTCAAGTCAACAACTTCTGACATTGCCAGTCCAATGGATTCTATTCATTTAGATACTAATTTTCACTGTTTACCACTGACAACAGCATTTACCAATTGTTACAGATCATATTAACAAAAAGATTCAAAATTTAATAATACCTACATTTTAGTGATGGGATAGGATAGAAAGAAAAGCAAATATAAACTGTAAACTGCAAATTTCAAGGAAAAAAGGAATAGCTATGCTGACAAATATATTCTGACATGAGATTATTTTAAAGTGTTATAAATTCTATCATACTTAATTTCTGTTAAATATGTGGTTAGTGTGGACATAGATATCTACCACTCTTTAGCACTGAGGAATGTTCTAAGCCCTCTGGCTATTGGTGGCTCACAGCAAAATCATTCTTCAATGGCCAAATTTCAGCAGTTCAGAGTTGCCTTTCTAAAGCTTGGCCAGTCCCCATGGAGGGTTCATAAGTAAACACTAGGTAGAAGTGGAAGCACAATGGCTTGGCTTCCTGGCCTCACCTGATACAACTCTGGCATGCATCTGATTTCCCCCATTTCCTCTCCTGATCAGTGAAATGTTTGCTGCAATTCAGTGTAGTTCACCTTTTCCTGTACTCAAACTTTTTCTTCCTCTCCCTTGCACATATATTTCATGGAGAATATTAAGTCACTCTTCTTCATTAAAATCACTACTTCACAGTCTCTAATTGAAAGACTTAATCTTTAATATGCAAGTCTATGGGAGCACTTTGGAAAGTGCCAATATTTCCAAAAGTTATTTTTATGCAAGTAGAAAGTTAAATTTGTGCACAACGTTTTGTTCTGAATAACATTGATGTACCGTTTAAAGTATGTATTGATGAAATCCCTTGCCAAAGTTATAGAAGTTCTCATACTTTTTTCAAAATTGTGATGCATTTGATATACATAGGTAAAATAATATAAATAAAATTAATTTGAAAATTCTGATTTCCAGCTCTAGTTATGGATCCAAATTTGTTGAGCAATAATTCAGCACTGAACATCAGTTCAAAGCATGGCCATGTAAAGAAGAAGAGAACGCAGATCCCAATTTCCAGGTGACTACCTATTGCATTTCCAAAAACAAAGTGGTAATGATACTAATGCTTGTTATGGCTTTTGGCTAGATGTCCCTCCAAAGCCTCATGCAGTCATGGTGGCGTGCTTCATAGGTGGCTGAATCTATTGTGTATGATGCCGGGATTAAGGGTATATGATTAGTACTTCAGGCCTCTGATTGGTTTTGCATCCTTCAGGCTAGGATGAAGGGTGTAAGTGCTACATTTGCCCTTGAGCAGGTGTCCTACATAAAATATAAGGGACACAAAGAGGCTTGTCCCGCCCTTCCTTGCCTTTTCTATCTTCTTCCCAGCTTGAATTGTTCTCATCTTCAAGCCCACTCTGTTCTGGAGTCAGCCTTTGATGGACTGAAACCAGTACAAACTGTAAGCTAAATAAACCTTTCTTCCTTAAAGTTTGGGTACTAGGTATTCTATCTCAGTAAGGAGAGAATGTGACTAGTATAGACAGTCTTTAAAAATCCAAAAAAGCCAGTGTATGTGTGTGGTTGGAAGTGTAAGGAATAACAAAAGAGGAATTCTATAGGAAGGGATTATGAGGTTAGGAATAAAAAGAGTATCCTTTGTTTAGATGATTAGGAAATGTTAGTGATATGATCTGTGGGAAACCATGGATTTCATTGACTGTTACAGAAATTTAAAATATATTATAGGGGGCTCGGAGATAGCTCAGCTGGGTAAAGAGCCTGCTTAGGCAAGCTTAGGCAAGCACAGGGACTGTGGTTCGATCCCTGGCACCACATGCCATGACAGCCCTGCCTCCAGGGTGGGCTGAGCTGGCCACAAAATTATATATTCAATGATGAACAATCTTGTAGAAAAAATGTACAGACCTTTTAAGGATATTAAATGAAGCAGTTACATAATTTCAATCATTTGCTAGGAAGACCAACACTGGAAGAATAAGCACTATTTTGTTTTGTTGTCTTTTTGAGACAAAGTCTTATGATGCAGTTCAGGCTGTCCTTGAGCTTACTTTGTAGCCCAGGCTGGTCTCAAATTAGCAATGGTACTATTTCCTCAGCCTCAAGTCCTAGTACTACAGGCATGTGCCACCCCACTTGGCAAAGCAGGAGTTTTGATTATAATGAGAGTAAAATCAATGAAACTTGGTAAAAGGTTGTATCTGCCTTTTAAACTACTATAGCTAAATCTTATCCCACTAGGCGAAACTCTGCTTAGATGACAAGTGCACTGTAAATAATTAGGTTGTCTCTCCGAGTCCTGGAACTTGAGTCAGTGCTAAAAGGTCACAGAAAAACTTGAGTTTCACAATTTCTTCCCAGTTACCAAGTAAGAGAATAACTTCACCTAAGAGGTGCTGAGTCTGAGGACCAAATGGCTATTAGTTGTCACGTACTACAAAGAAAAATGAACTTAAATCTATAAGAGCTGTTTAAAAGCATACTTAAGAGGAAGTTAGGGTGCTATCCTGTGAGGCTAATTGGCAGAAGTTCATAAGCCTGCCTGAAAGACAGAAGAAAGCATGTGTGGAGCTGGCGGCTGACCCTGATTGGGAAACGGAGAAAAGAAATCAATATGGCACCTTGATCAGAAGTGATCTAAAGAAGAACCAAGAACATGAAACTGTTGAGTTAGAGTTGAAAAAGAGAAAAGAAATGTGCAAGAGATTGTGTGAAAGCGAGGCTGATCGTAAGGACAAAGCTGTGGACATCTTCAAACTCAAGACATAGAGTAGCTTTTTAGGAGTGTACCTAATGAATATTTGGTGAGGCTGTGACACAATTTTAAGTGGTAAACTTCCATTGATATAGTTCACTGTGTTGATGCTCAGACATGACTCTGATATAGAAAACAAACCTAAAATATACAGGACACTTGTGCATACTAGGCAATTACTTTGGGTCCTTCATTGAGCCTATGCTAAACACAGTACATTGTTTGTAAAAGCAAAAAGTTGATTTACTGAAAAAGTACACTTGTGGGACTGTTTCACTTTAAAAAGAATAATGAAAGAGAATTGTTTTAACTGTGCTTAACTTCTTTCAAAATAATTCCAGGTGCACTACTTTTAAGTTAGTAGCTTCTTTACAGTAGTTATTTCTATTGGGAATATAAACAGATGGTAACATTTGTAGAAATGGCTAGGTATTTTTTCTTTCTGTTTTGTACCCATCTTTAAATTTTTTATATTTTATTGGTAATTACCAGTGTATTCTTCTCAATGCAAAAGGAAAGTGTTATAGTTTGTGTCTAGTTGTTCCCCTAAAGCCTCATGGAGGTCATGGGGCAGATGCAGCTGGAGTAGCGGTGAAGGGCTTGAGACCAGGGCGGGGCGGGCTCAGAGAGGTGTGAACCGTTAAACTGACAGCCACACTGCCCGCCCCCAGTCAGCGGACTCCCTCAGAGATGTGGAGCGAGTCATCCAGGACATGGCAGCGCCCCAGTCTCTCCTCCAGTGTCTTGAAATCTCCAGATTTCAGTGAGTCAAATAAACCTTTCCTTCCCTCATTTTCAGTGTCGTGTATTTGTTCCAGCAACGAGAGAAGAGTAACTAACACAGAAAGTGAGGCACTATTTCAGAACACTTTAAAATGTGTCACAGAAGAGTTTTGAAGGCACACTAACATGCCAGATTTATGTGGCAGTGGGTAATCATGTTCTAAAATTCACCCCTAAACATCTCAATGCAATCTGTTACAGATTTAATTACAAGCAAAAACGAAGTCTTAATTGTAATTTTTAATATTCACTCATTTAAACCACAATGATTAGCTATTTCTAAACTGGAACAGTTTTCCCCAAAATAATTGCTATCATTGGGTAGACATGATATTTGATGCATAGATTGTTCAGTGCTTGAGTGCTCGTACCAAGATAACTTGACACGGAATCATTTCAAAAATCTTTTATAAGGGCCAGGGAGATGGCTCAGTGGAATAAGCACTTCCCTGGCAAGTGGAAGGGCCTGAGTTTAATCCCCGGTTCTGCCAAAAAAAAAAAAAAAATCTTTTATAGTGTGTTTGCATTTTGAACTTCTTATTGTACTAACACTCCTGGCTCTTGAAACTCACACGTTCCTTCCAGACATGAAGAATATAACATGTTACTTAAAAATAGTTTATGTAGTATGGAAAATAAGGTAATTGGCATTTATTAATACAACAAATGCTTATTGAGCATTGTGTTCCAGACACTGATGTTTATTTGCATAATCAAAGTGCCTTGGGTCAACTGAAATAAATTTTTCATTGATATTGCTTCAGGTATTTGTCAGTTGATCCAGAGGAGTTTCTCTGCTATAGAGAGCGTCTTTCTGAGTAGCAGGCAAAGCAATGACCTGAATTGGCCCAGTCACCTCTAAGCTTTGCCTTTTGGCTAAGTCACACTAGGAGTCTTATCTCTACTTTCCATCCTTGACAAGGAAAAACACTATCCCAGGTGACTCCAAAGACTGTACCTAAGCACTGAATCCATTTTAAGGATTTTTGCCCACCCAGATCTAATCTGTCAGGTGTTATTAGATCTGGGTGGGCAAAATGTTAGTAGAAACCTTATGATTAAGTACATAGTGAAAGACAGGGAATTAAAGTTAGCATATTTTATTCTTGCAGCATTTATCAGCAACTTAATATGCTAGTGAATATTAAGAATGATCAACACATCAGCATATAAGGCCTTGTTTTTCAAAATAATTTGTTTGCATTTAATGTAGAACATCAATCAGCTATTCAAAGCTTTCTATGAGCTGAAATCACCTTAATAAAGCAACAATAACAAATCATGAAGTGCTTCATAAAATTCACAAAGCAGACCCAATACACAAACAACTACTTTAAATGTGTTCTGTGTTAGAGTACAGTAAATTCTCTGGAGGAAAGTATGAAGACACCTGGGATTTGGAATACTAGTAAGCAATTACCTCAAAAAAATTATCCACTAAGTAAATTCCTAGATATTTTAGATAAAATCTAGAGAAACTTGTAATTGTGGGATCGTAACTAGTGATTTATTACTGAATAATACAGTAGGATCTGGGCTGTACAAACTTATATTCTCATGGTAAAGGAAGAGAAAAACAAGCAACAGTCCAATCAGTAAAGAAATACAGACTGTACCCTGCTGTTGAAGGAAGCATAGGTATTAATATTCGGAATAATACTTGGGAACTTATTTTAAACAGATTATCAGGAGGCACTTCTATGGAGCCATTACATTTTAAATAATATCACAGAAAGAAGTGAGCAATCACGTGGAGCTGTAGGAAGAGTGGTGTAATTAGAGTCTACAAAGGTAACATTTTTGAGGGGATGAAGTGAAACAGGACTACAGAACACTGAATGAAATGAAAAGGCAGGCAGCCCTATAGCATAAGGAGTACTTAATGCAGAGCCTTGCAAAGCATTTTTGAATTTTATTATTTCTAGCCATGAAAGGGATTTAAACTGAGAAGTAACATCACCCCAGTCATACTTAAAAGAAAAGATCTCTTCTGAGTAGAACAGATCCCATAGATGAGGGTGTGAGGGACAGGTTAGGAGGCCTTTCATTGCAGGCACATTAATCGTGGATGCAATTCTGAAAAATGTCAGTTTTTTTCAGTGCAATGAATGCAATGAAAAATGTAATTCTGAAAAATACTGAGAGCAAGACACATCAGAATAAAATTTTCAAAGCTAATATTTATCCAATGAGTAGATGAAAAGACAGAAAAATGTGTTGTCATGAAAACAAGCAAAAGATAGGACAGTGAAAGAAAGCAGTGGCTAACTAAAGATCCATTTGCTATTTTAATATTGAAATATGTAATTCCATTACTAAAATTTAAACTATGAGAGAAGGAACACACAAACCCTTCAATTATAACATTTATTTGTGACAATCTAATGACAGGATTTCAGAACATAATCATACAGAAGGAGCAAAACTTGGTACATATTGATGGAGATAAAAGGAAGCTTGATAATTTGAATGGTACTTTAAAAATTAGATCAATTCAAAAATTTCCCTTTCCTCACTGTATTCCCATAAACAAGTTACAATGCCTTAAATTGATTTTTCCCTAAAAGCACAATATTATAAAAAGTAGAAAACAGATAGCATCCAAGGTCATCTATGGAAACTTGTGACTTCTACTGTCATACTTATCTCTTAGAAAGGAGACACTGGCAGCCATCGGCAGCTTCTCCCCCGAACTGCCGTCTCTCCTCAAGGAATTTCAGTCTCTATGGAGACTGCCTCCATTTCAGTCAATTAGAGGTGAAAGGTATTCCATTTGCTGTCACCTAAGCTATAGAATCTACCTATTTTTTTTTTCTTCATTCTTTCAGTCAAATGATATCTTCTTATCTAAGAGGGAAAAAATCTGAGTATTGTGGTCATTTAATTTGAGCTTGTTCTATCCTAGGTACTCTTTTTCTTTTGTTTCAAATGGCAGCATTCTCTGAAAATCAGATAAAGAACTGTATTATTATGCTATCATCCTTGAAAGCTCCATAATTACAGCTTTTCTATCCAACTCACTGAAATAAAACATGCATTTCTACACTAAATATTAATTTATTTCCAGTTGTACTTATTATACTATTTACTTAGGTGATGGTACAGCCAAACATTTTCCAGGGCTGACCCTGTACTATGGAGAGTTCTTTTCTGAATAACATGTATTTTCACAAAAGGCCATAAAAGCTGCGCAGATTAAAAGTTATCCTTATTCATCATTGCTTCTGTATCTGTTCCTGTATCAGAATGCTTTTATCACTTTTATTTTAAATTAACTCACATCAAATAAAAAATTTAAATTGGATATGATTAGATAATTAATGTTCTTATTACAGCAGTTAAGATTTAAGTAAAATAGACAGGACCAAAAAAAAAAAAAAGAACAAACAGATGAAAGTATTTACCAGTAATAATTTACTACTGAGTTCCTGCTACAGTTTTTCCTCTTTCCTCTTGCTCCTCAAGAAATGCAAGACCACATGGTAGTTACCCATCATTGGAAACTTGAAGTTACAAATGAGAAATCCCTGCTCTTATAGACAACAATAGAACACATAACTAAAGTAGAATCTCTATGGAGAATTCCATCAAAGGGCTCTTACATCACTGGGTTTGCGTTTACTTCCTTCTACAGATCATTTATTTCTATGACTCATTTGCCCGAGTCTTCTGCATTCTAAGGCAGATGGTCTCCGTGAAGTATCATTATGCCTAGGAGCACCATCACATTCACATTTTAAATTCAAGTGACCATAAGTATTTTCTAGAAGTACTAGAACTAAATTACCATAATTAGATAACCAGTTAGTCTCGAATGTTTGTATGTTGTTTTGACTGGCCAAAATGGGTTTTAAAACTATCCCTGGGATTACAATATGATCATAAATTTAAATCACATAGATTTAGACTATAGGAGTAATATATTTCTAAAAGCTTAATAGACCAAAAAA
>NW_004524828.1:388859-394782 GCF_000260255.1 Octodon degus | reverse complement strand
TAGATCGGACTCATAGCGCTTCTCCTGTTTTCAGTCTCCCAAGAGCTGGGATTACAGGTATATGCCACCACTCCCAGTCTCAATGTCTGTCTCAGCATACTCCCAGGGCTGCCTAAGCAGGTGCTTTAGTCATCTGAGCTATCAGGCCAGTACCTTCTTTATATTTTAATTATAATACATGACCACAATTTTTGTGAGCTTTTTGTGTGTGATTTTGCAATCTAAGTATGACTTCTAAACATAAGCAACTGTCTTTTTTTTTCCCCCAAACTTCTCATCCTAATAACCTACTTTATTTTCTACCTCCAATTCAATGACTCTTTACCAAATACATTCAATTACTTGTACATTTTCTGGACTCTGATATCAATGTTTTAGTAATGATCTTAATAGAATTCTTGGTCTCTTTGTTCTCTGTTCTGCAATCCTGAGCTGTGCTAATCTTAAATTGGAATTATGACATTATTTTTTCTCCTTAAATGGTAGTTGTATCAGTCATGGTTTTACTAGAGCAACAGATATAACACCAGTTGTACAAATGTGTGAGAAATTATAAGACTGGCTTAGGATGGTGAGCCACAGGGTTGGATGAGGAAGCATGCAGTGGGCGTCTGCATGCTGGAAATTGAAAGAGTCAGCCCAAAGTTTGGAGCTCACTATAGTGTTCCATGCAAGTCTGTATATGGAGGCCAATGGTCTGCAGTGGAAGGCTGATGAGTCTACACCAGAAGGCTGATGGATCCAAAATGGAGGCTAAAGAGTTTGCACTCCAAGCCAGGAGACAAGGTCCATGCTGACTATAATGACCAGTGCTCACCCAGGGAAATGGAGCTCCATCTTTCCTCAGTTCCCTTTTATATCCTTTAAGTGATGAGTCATTCTGGGAAGGGGCCTCCACACTCCAGGGTGGGGAATTGCTGAGCAGATTTAGTTAAGCTTTTAACTTCTTAAATTGACACGATTGATCAACCACTACGGTAGTCATTGTTCATTTGGAAAAGTTAAAAAATAGCAAGCACCTCTGATTTTTCTCTACATATTTGTCAGACCATTTCAAATGACTTTTTCTTATTTACCAATCCTTTTTTTGTTTAAAGCTCTTGTTTAGACAGTACTCTAAACAACCCTTGGCCTTCGAGACTTCCGCCATGAACACTCATTTTAGACTAAACTGCAGTACAGTCCTGTGACTTTCCCAACCCAAATTTCCTCTTTCTCCTGTTTGCTTATTAAGGATTTTCAGCAAAAGAATTCTTGCAGCTTTCAAAGATTAATTTCCTCAATGGTGTTTTTCCCTTTTTTCTTCATTAAATATGTTTTCCTATACATTTTAATTATCTTGTTTAAATCTTCAAAATCACCCTTATTTCCCTTTTTTCTGTTTTCAGAGAGTTCTATAGTATTCTGTAATCATTATCTCAGTTTCTAATACAATCTTTAGTAAAAAGGCATCTGGTTTCTGTGTTTTTTTTTTTGTTAAACTATTATTAGAGTCATCCCCAGTAATGGTTAATGACCACTGTCATCCAAAAATGTAAAATCTGAAACACCAAAATTTCCTCTTATTTTTGTATCTACTATTTATAACATCAAATAACATGCAGCTTCCTGTTAATTATGCATCTCTAATACATTTTACATATTTAACTTCCTCAAGGAAGTGGCATGACTTTTTTGAATAGTGGAATTTTACATCACAGAAAGTCAAAGATCTTGCAAAGTGAGAGATGGGAAAGCCAGAGGACATATGTAAGAAGCAGGAATGTTCTATTTGGGGAGAGCAAGTAATATGGGTTACTCCAAAAGTGGATTCAACTTGGTAATATTAAAATGTGAAAACACCAGGAAGAAGAACAGTTATGGGAAACTTATTGGTATAAAAAAAAGTTAACGATAGTTAATGAAAAATTAAGCTAATAAAGTTGTGATGATATCATTGATATATATAGATGTATAAAATATCTATCTATCTATCATCTATCTATCTATCTATCTATCTATCTATCTATCTATCTATCTATCTATATTTTCTTGTAGCACTGGAGGCAAAACCCAGGTACTTGCACATACTGGGAAGCAGATAAACAACTGAGCCACGCTATGGTGCTACAGAAATCTAATTTTTAGACAAGATCATCTTCAATTTCTCATATTGCCCTCGAACTTATTATCCTCTTCCTTTTACCTCTGGGGTAGCTGAGATTTGGGGCATGTACTGTCACTTGCTGTTGATCATTTCATTTTGATGTTTACCTTTTTTCACCTGTTATATGTTCCCCACAAGATCAATTCTAAAAACTTTTTCAAACAAAGCACTCTTATGTGTGTGTCCTACTACACCCTATACTGCTACTCTTTTTTTCAAAATTGTAAAAGACTTAATATTTAAATAAACAAAAATAACTTTGTCTATGATTTATGATTAATAACTTTGTCTATGTTTATGATTATGTCAATAAGGAAACCTCAGTGTCTTTATGTATTCTGTTTCTTCTTACTAAACTATCTAAAAAGCTCATTTTGCTTTAACATGCTCCTTACTTGGTGAATTATTCCTTGACTCTGAAGATTGGTAGCAGATAGTACATCTTTGACATTTTCCCTGCATATTTGTCCTGTGTATAGTTCAGCTCTATTGATTTAAGTCTTTCGACTAAGAATTTTTTTTTTTTTTTTTTTTTTTTTGTATTTTAGGGAAGGGTCTACAGGGTGTTCAGAGTATCACTACTAGAGTGGACTCTTAGTGATCAGCCTGTTTGCAGTCTCCCAAGTGCTGGGAATACAGGCCCGCACCACCATGACCAGTCTCAATTGCCATCTTAGCATGCCCCAGGGATGTGGCTGGCACGGCAGGCCCAGGGATTGAACCCCCAAGACCTCCAACTGCTTGCAGGCACTTTAATCCACTGAGCTATTTGGCCGGCCCTTTTTACTAAGAAATTAATCAACATGACATCTGCTAGAAATACAGTGAACCCAGAAATTTGGAGACACTTATCAAAACTTTAGAAATCCAGGAAAAATGGCTCTTATGATTTAACTGTCAGATACTCCCAAAGTGAAACCTTTGCACAATAATTGGATCATGGGGTCTCATACTTATCAGTTGATTAATCTATTGATTAGTTCATGCACTGCCAGGCAGTAATGCTGGAGGGATATCACCAAGCTATACAGTAGTGCATCTTTGTCCCTGGCTCCTTCTTTCTTTCTGCTCCTGGATTGCCAGGAGATGAGCACCTTCTTCCAGTAGTCCTTCTGTCATGACACTTCTGCTTTTTAAACCTTTCCTTCTTTAATTTTCTTTTTCTTCATTTTGTTCCCTTGACAAAAAGATGACTACTACAATCGTCATGGAAGAATTGTTTAAGGGAATTGCTTTGTGTTGAAAATAGAAAATGCCTCCCCCTGACTCACTTTGGTATCTAGCTATGACTTTGGGGAAAGGTTCCAAACAAATATCAAAGACAATCTCTGAGTAAGACATAGCTGTGTCTTCCTTCAGTCTACAACTTACCTGTCACTGGAGAGAGTAAAAATTCTATGAGATAATTTTTCCATGATTTCAAGAGGACAAATATGATGAAATTGTAATCAATATAACTTGAAAAAGTTATTTGAGGAGGGACTTTTCAGAAAGATTTTTCCCTTAAAAAATGATACATTAAAGGAAAAGATGTCTTTGTTTACACTTGCTAAGTGACCCTGCCTCAACCTTCTTCCATAACAGTTATGGAAGTCATACTTATCAGTGGATTTATTAAATATTTTGTTTGTCCTGAGATAAAAGCCTCTGCACAAAATGTTCTGATCCATGACATTGGAAATTTAGGCCTACTGAATCTTGACTGACCAAAGTTGATAATAACACTCAGTGATGGAGAAAGTTGATCCTCATCTTTACGTTCCTATTGTGAGGGCTGAACACTTGAGAGGGGACCACTGCCAGCATGGTGTTTTCATCCTGAAAGTGATACCTGTGTCAGATACAGCAGACAGATTTTAAATCTCTGTGATTCAGTCATAGTGAAAATTATTGAGCAATGATAAAAGAGAATTTCAGGGGAGTCAGAAAACTTCTTTTCATTAGAAAAGTTGTGAGACATCATTAACAGCAGTCAGTGAAAACAGGAATCTACACAAATATGATCATTTGTTTTCATCTTACTTACCTTCATCAGATAAAATCAGCTCTTAGTTTTGAATTAAGTAAGTACCCATAGTTGTAGTAGAGACTTGTCAAGAAGAACAGATCTCATGGAAGAAAGATATCTTAATTATTTTTCTCTGATTGCTGAGACAAAATACCAGATGCCCACAATTAAGGGAAGAAAGGTTTATAAGCTCGCAGTTCACAGAGGTATCCATCCATAATCAGCTGATTCCAAGGCAGGGTGGCATGGCAGAGGGACAACAATTCAGGGGGGCAGAAAACAACAAAAGCAACAAGAGTAAAAGGGAAGGAGCAAGCCTATTTTCATTCCCTTGCATTGTATGTAGGTCACCTGCCCTGCGGCAGGTGTGGCACTCATACCCTCAATCCTACCACTAAATAAGGAATCAATCACAAACTCCACATTCAGCCCCCTCTGAAAAGCCCATTCTCCATGACTACATGAGGCTTTGGGGGGACATCTAGAGATGAACAGTAATAAAAAAGTAAGATATGACTACATAATTAAAAATGATCATTGATAGCCTATTATTTGACCAGCTTTGCACTAATTACTATGGATACAGACAAGAACAAGACAGAAAAATCCCATTTCTTGCATGATTGGGGTTCATATTTCTAGTGGAGTTGTACTTAGAAGTAGGTGACAGATGGAAAATAACTGTGCAAAAATATAGCAACTATTCAAGATTATGACAAAAAAAAATGAAGAGGAAGAGTTGAGCTGGGGTCGCCTTATTTGTATGGTCAAGGAAAGCATCTATCAAGATGTGATATTTAAGAGCTCTGAAGAAAGAAATCATAAAAACACCTAGGAGAAAGGCACTCCTAGGTGTAAGGAAGGAAAGGAGTAAATCCCATGAGAAGATTTACTGAAAGTGAAAATGTTAGTAAGAACGTCAAGGTAATCAGAATGTTCTGACTAAAAAATGAATTGTATGCTGATCTCAGTTAATAAATGTGTACCATTATTTGGAATTTCCTAAAGCTAAAGTACAATGAATAGTTGAAATTTTATTTCAATTGCATGGGGGGCCCGGGGAGATGGCTCAGTGGAATAAGCACTTCCCTGGCAAATGCAAGGGCCTGAGTTCAATACCCGGTTCCGCAAAAAAAAAAAAAAAATCAATTGCATGGAATATCACTGCAAAGTCTGGAGAAGAAAGAAACACTTTGATTTAGACTTTCAGATGTGTTTTGCTGCTCTAAGGAAGAGACTTGAAAAGTACTTTTGGTTGTATAGGCTATAAAAAGTAGAAATGCTTAAAAGATGTTGCAGTAGTCCAGCTAAGAAGTAATGTTGAGTTGAACTTAGGCAATCTGTACTTAGGTACTGAATTCATTTTATGTTATTCTTGAATATTGGTAATTAAAGCTGAAGAAAACTTTGAACAAGAGATTTTAAAGTTGCATCTGGGTTTTTAAACTGAACAGCATGTGAAGTTATTTGGCATGTGTAGAAGTGAGGCCTCAACAGTTCTGTTAAGATAAAATGGACTTGAAATATCTATCCGAGAGAGATGTAGTGATGACAAGTTGTTAGTTGTGCAATTGATCTCATCATCTATTAAAAGTTTTAAATTTAAGGGTTATAAAGGTGCATATTAGAAGCTATCAAGTAAAGAATGAGTGTTTCTTTCAAAATATTTTGAAAATAATTAAAACTTTGGGTTCAGAGTACAGCTCAGTGAGAGGGCTTGGCTAACAAGGTAGAGGCCCTGGGTAAGATCCACAATGCCAAAATAAAAA
>NW_004524828.1:371695-388759 GCF_000260255.1 Octodon degus | reverse complement strand
ATATTTTTTTATCTTAAAGACAGATCCAGACAAATAATTTGTTCAACTCTTAAGTAATATTTCATTTTCAAATAATGGCTATACTCTAAAAGCTGAATTATTTCTAAAATATTAGGATTCTACATTAATGACTGCTGAAAAATACTCAAAAAGTAATTTTATTGGTTGCATGTACTTAATGCATAAGACTGTAAATGTAGCAGCTAAAGGTAAATTACTTTAAATAGATTGTCTTCTTATTTCAGGAGTTGAAGAGTGCTACCCTTTATTTTCTTTTACATTATCAGAAGGTCTGTATTTCTTCTGTGCTATAAATGTAAGCAATAGAATCTTTCCCATGTTGCTAATGGAGCTTGAAATTAGGGCTGCTGTGCCTATGTTGGTATTGTGGTGATGTCAGCAGTCCTCATGAAAAACGAACATGCCCAACACAACTTCCATGGTGACAACAGTCGTTTCCATATTTGAAACTGGCTGTCTGAGGACAATAATGGATTATGGGAAAAAATACTTTTTTTTTTTTTTTGGTTTAGCAAAAAACAATAGCTAGTGTATTAATGAAGAGCTGTGTAAAACTATGCCTTAATCATTTACATTTATCTCTCAAGTTTATATCCTAAAATTTAATGCTGGATCCATATGTTACTCTTCCAGAAGTAGAGTTTTCTGGTTGCTATCATTTGATAGATCTCATTTATGAAGGAATCAGTGTTTCAAGTAAATCTACATGGTAGATTATGTGCCATTCATTTTTTCTATATTTAAATCCTAAAAATTAAATATGATAAAAATTAAGTATATTACTATGAAACTGTTATTATTATTTGAAATTAAACAAATATTTTAATTTTGGGAAAATTTGTTCAATGTAATAAACTTTGAAGATGTAACCTTTAATTGATACTCTTACCTCAAATTAAATTTTCCTAATTTTTGATGTTGATTTTAGTGAAAGCAAGAATTTTTGGCAAATAAATTTTAAATGAAAACCAGAGTCCATTTTAGAAGATCATCATTAATTAATTTTAGTTGGAGCCTTGTCTTCAATGTGTAGCATGCGTGAAATGTATGAAAATATGTAAATGCTAATTTATTATCATAAGAATGAATGAAGAACCTGGTTCTTATGGAGAGAAAAACATCTTTTCTACACATTCTTGAATTTCCATTCATGAATCTTAAGCAACTGGGGGCCTGGCCTTAGCTCAGTTGTTTGAGTGGCTGCTTCCACAAAGCTGTCAGCCTCAGGTTGCTGTAGTTCGATCCCCACAACACTCCAGCCAGCCAAACCACCCCTGAGGGCATTCAGAGAAAAAAAAAAAAAAAAAAAAAACCCTTAGGGGGCCTGGCCCTAGCTCAGTTCTTTAAGTGGCTGCTTCCACCAAGCTGTCAGCCTCAGGTGGCTCTAGTTCCATCCCCACAACTCTCCAAGCACAAGGGCCTGAGTTCTATCCTCGGTTCCGCAAAAAAAAAAAAAAAAAAAAAAAAAAAAAAAAAAAATCCGTATGAATCTTAAGCAACTAATGTTTATTGCAGCAGATATTTAGTAGATGAAGGTAACTTTAAGTTTCAGAAAGTATCCAAAGGATAAAAAGGAAGGGTGTGCATAAAAAATTAGCAATTTTCATCATCAGATGCGAAGTATGACTTTGAGGTATGGAGATTGAATTTGGACTCTGAAGATAAGTATCAGCCTCCACACCTTGTAAAAATATGGAGAATTATCTTTTGCTTCTTTTTTAATTTTTAAAAATATTTTAGGGCTGGGGAGATGGCTCAGTAGAATAAGTGCTTCCCTGGCAAGTGCAAGGGTCTGAGTTCAATCCCCGGTTCTGAAAAAAAAAAAAAAAAAAAAATTAATAAATAAAATGAATTAATTTAGGGCCAGGGAGATGGCTCAGTGGAATAAGCGCTTCCCTGGCAAGTGCAAGGGTCTGAGTTCAATCCCCAGTTCTGCAAAAAAAAAAAAAAAAAAAAAAAAAAAAAAAAAAAAAAAAAAAAAAAAAAAATTAATAAATAAAATGAATTAATTTAGGGCCAGGGAGATGGCTCAGTGGAATAAGCGCTTCCCTGGCAAGCGCAAGGGCCTGAGGTCAATCCCCAGTTCTGCCAAAAAATAAAAAATATATATATATATATATTTTAATTGTCATCTATCACTATTGTATAAAACTGTAAGATACAATAAGTTATGATTGATTCATATGTTTTGATTAAATGAATACAATCATTATATTCATCACCTTTAATATTTACCATTTCTTTGTAGTAAAACAAGCAAAATCCTATGGCCCAGCTATTTTGAATTACCCAATGAGTTATTATTGATGATTGTTCCTCCCTAACTGCAATATTAACTGTAACTTTGTACCTTTTATTAACTTTCCCCCTGCTTTCTCCAGTGTCTAGTGGGCAATACGTTACTCTCTATTTGTATGAGGTTAACTTTGATTTCACATAAGAGTGAGATCATTCATTTTTCATTTTCATGCTTATTTCAACCTACGTGTTTAGTGATTCCAATTTGACATCAATTCAACATTAAAGTAAATTTTTTAAACTTTTGAGCCATTGATGAAGCACATATTTTAGAAATTCTAGAAGGAAAACTGTTTAATAAGATTATTTATCTCTAATATGCTGATACCTAACATAAGATTGAGAGGTTTCTAAGCCTGAAGGAGGCAATCGATAATTATTTCACTAAACAATAATCCAACAGCTGGTTTTTTTTAGGTGGATCTTTTTTAAATGTTCTTGGCTTCTGTTTTATTTATATTGGGCTCTGCACACCTCATACACTTAAAGTCACCATATACTTAGTCATAGTAGACTTGGATTTAGTATTTTCATTTGTCCTCCTTTGACAACTCATCATTGTTGTTCACATTGTTTTCGATTTGCTTAATGAGAATGATTTTCCTCTGTTGCTTTCTGTGACACTTTTTCACTACACACTTTTACATATTTTGATGATAGAGAACAGATCTTTTTCTTTTCTTCAATTTTTCTTTTTCCTTCTCTCTGCTAAAGTTCTCTGATGGGTTTTAACACAATGTCTTTTGACTTGAGTTGAATTAGTACCGTGTGCAAGTGTCAGAAATAAGTGTATATGTTACAAAGCAGAGCTGGCATGTATAATTCTTAATGAACAATCCACACAGACACAGTCTCTCCAGATGCAGGTTGTGAAGATTTCTGCTCAGTGACAAGAATGGAATAATACTATGGCTTAGTTTGACTTCCAAAGATATCCTCTAATACAGCTGTTTTGGCTTATGAGCCTGTTCCTCTTTCTCATTACATTTTTCTTCATATTTTGACTTAGGTTGAAACAATAGATTAGTACATATTTTGCAAGCTTTATACTTGGCAATATAACTTGTTCATGGAAGCAGTCCATGCTTTAATGTGTTTCACCTATTTTCAGTTGTTTCTGCTTCTCTTTTCTTAATTTCTTATATATTTCCTTCTTTTTTCTTTCTTCCTCCAATTTTACTGCTTATATCCAGTAATGTGTCTGACTGGTCGAAAGAACACTCTGCATTGCAAGAATACTGTGAAGCTTCATATTACTTTGTTAAGTGAAATTCTGCATCACTTGTAATTTTGTGTTTTAATTTTAATTTGTACTCTCTTTTAAAAAATTGAAAAAGTATTCATGAATGAGATGTATAATATCTTAAAGTGCTACTTTGTTCATCTATGGTCTCCATTGTATACCACATTTTAACTAATTGTCATTCAAAATAATTGTTTATATATGTATGTTTCCATAGAAGAAAAATGTCAATTATGGCTGTGCATTTAAACTATGGAGATCATTGCAATTAATTTTCTTTTTTTGGGGGGGACCAGGGATTGAACTCAGGCCTTGCACTTGCCAGGCAAGCACTTATTCTACTGAGTCATCTCCCTGGTCCCCAAGTAATTTTCAAATTATAACATAATCTTAAATCTTTTATCTTGTCATCTGAATCAAGCATTATAGTTAAACCATTGTTTCTTTTTTCTTCTTGTACTTTTAGGGAAGGGTCTACAGGGTCTCACTGCATAGATCGGACTCGTAATGATCCTCCTGTTTACAGCCTCACAACTGCTGGGATTACAGATGCGTACCACCATGCCCAGTCTCAGTTGCCACCTCAGCATACCACGGGAGCAGGACCCACATGGCAGGCGAGGGGATCAAACTCCTGGCCCCTGAGTCTGCCTAAGCAGGCTCTTTAATACACTGAGTTATTTAGCCGGCCCTTCTTTTTCTTTTTCTTTTCTTTTCTTTTCTTTTCTTTTTTTTTTTTTTCAGTACCAGAGATTGAACTCTGGACCCTGCGCTTGCCAGGCAAGCACTTATATATACTATTGAGCTATCTCCCCTGACCTCTTTTTTTCTTAATCAGTAGAATAGCAATAAAATATAAGATCAAAAGAATGAAGAGGTAGAGCTGATTAGACATTTTATGTTGTTTAATCAGAGAAAAAGAGTATCTTCCCACTTTTTAATTTATACCCTATGTCTTCAATACCATTATTTCACATTTGTAGGAAAATTTTTGACTCTGTAACTACTTAAAATTTAATCATAGCTAATTTGTTTGCTTTCTGTACATGCTTTTAAATACAAGTGTGTGACCTTCCCTTCCTTGTTCATATACCCCTTTGTTATTTGTGACACTCATTTAATTGTAGGGCTTTGATTTTTTTTATTTTTAACTTTTCATCTATTTTGTGTATGTATTTTCCACAGTTGCTCTTCCAAGCTGTCATATTCATTACATCCTCTATTGCTGCTTCATTTTATGCACATTATCTTCTTAATACCTTTCCTTCTTCAAGGATCAGCTAGAATGCCAATTCCTCCCTACATTTATAGAGTTATTTCACAAACTACCATGACAGTATCATCTTGCAAAGGTAAGTTCAAACATACTATGAGGTGGAAGGCAATTCTCCCTCTACTGCTTAAATTACTGAAGAGCTTGTCAGAGTTCACTCTTCACTGCAAATACTTTCCTGAGATGCCGTCTGAGAGCATTGAGCGTAGATTCATCTATCAGAGAGGGCAGCATCACGTAGGATGGTGGGAAGGTTAAAAATGCAGACTGAGCATGTTATGTAGAAAATGGATATACTTAACTTAATTTGAATTATTCATTTACTTATGTTTTCATAAATGTCCTATTAGCTAATAGCAGATTTTGATATACTGCATGTGAGTGATACCCATCACTCATTTCAGCAGCAATAGATCTGTCATGCATCTTCATAGATTTATATTGTCTGAATCTAGAGACAGACGTTTGGTTGTTCAGCATTCAGCAAAGACACTTTATCAAAGAACCATATTCAAGGTCACTGATGATTACTAGTACAAGAAGAAGCTGAATTTGAATGTTTTAAAATATTCTGCCAACCCATGAACCTATTTAAAAACATTGCCCAACAGTCTCCATTTTGGGGCTAACACTGGTTTATGTTCTTTATTAGTATCCTGGCAGCATATTCATCCTGAAAATAAGATGATGATTCTCCTCCTCTCACTTTCATAGTAATGCTCAAAGCCTCCTTTTTATAAGAAAAATGCCATAAGAAAGGCACTTGTTCTTTATGCCATGAATCTTTTTTTTTTTACCTACTATACTGCCATTCTTTATCATGTTGTACATCTGAACATTACACATCATATCTTTCATTGTATTTTTAATACTAGCAAGAAAAAGAGAAAGTCATGGACATTATTAGAAGGTTATAGAGAGCTGGTTTTTATAATCAGTGGACAACAATGCTTCACGTGTTAACCTGTAAAATCTGGTTGATAAAGATCATGAAAAGGACAACCAGGTTAGAGAAGGGCCACTTTCTTTAATTGAAGCTAACAGCTCATTACAGATATGATTAAGGTACCTCCCAGAAGTCATTAATAAATGTAAATGAAGATGGAAAATTTAAAATTTTAATATGAAAAGGGAGTAAGCTAAAATGAGAAAGAACGATATAATAACAGGTGCAAGCTCCACGATGATGATCAAGAGCCTAAGGGAAGGAAAACAGAAGCTGGGCAAGAACACAGTAGTGTTTCTTTCATATAGACTATCAGATGAGTTTACTTTAGTTCTAAATAATCAGAACTGTCCCCACAAGGAGTAAGACATAGTTTATCAGGCTAGTATGGATGATAGATTTGCCCTGATGAAATTTGTTATTTTTCATAAAATGATTTTGTATTTTCAAGTAACTCTCTGTAGCTTTGAGAAAAAATAAATCATCTGATACAAAGAGAAATGCTCATGAACAATTTGATGTGAACTTTATTTACTGTGACCCATTAAGTATTGATTTTCAGTTTTGCAAATCTGCTGCTTGAATAGATGAGCATGTACATGCTGAGAATTTGTTTCTTAGATCCAGGCAAGGAGACTTCATGTGTGGTAAATTGAGACTGAATATGAAAAACTCAAATTTTTTTCTCTATTCTGGCTATATCAACTCCACAGTTAAGAGTTGTAGTCTCTCTAATGCCACAGTCACTTTGAATTTTTATAATTAACTAAATCTTTACCTTAAAACATACTATAGAAGCCAACATAAAAGATAACAATACATTTAAACGCATGAAAAGCTTTATGTTATAAAAGCAAACAGTGTTGGCTGTTTGAACCATTAGTATTGGGATAAAATAAGACAATTCTCCAAATCTGCAAATATACTTGAGTACAAAAATATAACCATGTAGGCTTCCAGAATTTATCTTGGAAGAGAAAACAACTCACAGAGGTTGGGAAGATCCATTAGGCTTCAAACCACAGAAAAAATCTTGCAGCATGGTTAGTAATTATTCAAAAAAAAAGAAAGAAAGAAAAAGAAAAGGCAAGGTGAGGCAAGTGGAAGACCACACATGATCTGCATGGGAGTGAGAAGAAAAGAAGCAAAAGTCAGGAAAATTAAACTTTGATTAACAAAATGTTAAACCGAGAGTGCAAGATCCTTCCTTTGCTTTCTGTGCTTTCTCCATTTCTCAATTGTCAGAATTTTCATTCATCATTTTCTAAAAGACTCAGAGAGCATCTACAACATATGCTCCATAAATACAATTTAATTATTTAACTCATTGGTGTATCTGTAGAACCCATTAAGATATTTTTAAGACCCATCAAAAATTCAATAAATATTTTTAAATGAACGCCTGAATAAATTTAGTCATGGTGCTGAGACCACTATGGAAAGTCAAAAGAAAAATGTAAACATAAGTTTCCAGTCACTGAGAAAAACCGTGCCAGTATCTTAGCAAATAAATGGTCATTTTCCCCCCAAATAAAGTTTGTTTTTTTAGCTCTCTTTAGTTACTGTAAAACAAATAAGCTTTATTTGACTGTATAGTAATACTCACTACAAATGTACGTTTAATATTAAATTTCATGCTTGTAGTATGAAATAAGTTAGAATAAATTTGCAGAATAAAATAACTATTACAACACTACTTTCTTTGAAAGAAAAGGTAAGCATAAAATATAACATTATATTTATGTTAGATATTCCCTATTCTCATTTTCTCTAGCTGCTTGAGTACATTGTTCAATTTTATACTGCTGTAGTTAAATCACATGTAATTTCAGAATACTAATATTATCTATCTTCTATTGTTGTTAGTGTATTAAATGAGATGAACCCAACAAATGTGAACCATATTTCATAAAGGACAACAAAATACACAAGTTGTGTGAATATTTGTTGCTATTATTGATATTTGCATTTTTATATAATAAGATCAAGTGACTACCAGTGTCTTTCAAGTATGTTTGTGAACAATTATGCTCTGAGTAACTGCACAAAACTCCGGTTATAACAAGAAACAAAGTTACTTAATGTGTGAAAATGATTACAATTAGTAAGATATGCTTTTGAATACAGCATGAATATTCTACTTCCATTAATTGACTTACCTATCCTTCAACCAACTACAACTACTCTAAATATTCAAGCTTATCGTGTATATAACTTGTTTATCTCAGTATTTTTTCATTGGATCACTGAAGAATTACTTTTAGAACATCTAAAACTATACGCCTTTTACATTAAACTTTCATCTATAAAATATGCAAATTATACAAAACCACACTCTTTTCTTTATTATTGCTAAACATGGTAATTACAAAATTCAAAACAAATAATAAATTGACGAACTATTCAAGAAGAAATGGACCTAATTACTAAGTTATTACGAATTCTTGAAGTTTCCTAGTGAAAGTGATTGCAGGCCTTTTGGGGGCCAGAGCTGTTCATTACTCATCTTTGTACTTCAGCCTCTAGCACTGTGCATGATGAATTAAGTATTTAAGTAGAATTAGCCAAGAACGTTCTCATTTTTCTGGTTCCTCACAGCAAAATAGGATCTGATGACTCAAAGAAAAACACGTCAAAAGTGAAGCAATTCATTTATTCCAAAAGCATTTTTTAAGCATCTTCATTGTGCCAAAAATTAAAGGTGAGTTAAAAGTTGGAAAAACACATTTAAAAACTCTCTGTGGCTCAGTTTCATTCCTACCACTGAAGGGGGTAAGGAATTAGTTAATTAATAAAACGTTCCTTCAACAATGTTAAGAAAAAAAAAACACTGTTTCTATATATTAAGTTTTGATATTTCTCTGTAAAAGACAAACAAGGCAGAAGGTAACATGCTTGTAGGTGAATTCAGAAATTGATGCACTAGCTAGATGATTTGTACAGAAATCTGTGATTTTGTTTTTGTGTGAGGCTGTTGTATTGGAATGGGTCTTATCAGTTATTAAGAATTCACAACATCCTTTGAAGAGTTGATATGTCTGGGGAACACACAGAAGGAAGAAAAAAGAAGTTCAGTCTCCAGAATGACTACTATTGTTATGCCAACAACTGTAAATAACAAGGCATTTGCCAACTCATAAATGCTGCAAAAGCTTCCTAACTAGCAGTATTGTTTCTTCAGGATAAATTCACTCTACCTTTCTTACTTGAGGTTGGAAGCATTACCAAACTCAAAGGAAACATGGGTGGAAGGATCACTCCTGAGAGCTTTCACCTATTTCCTGTTGCTAAGGAAACCACTTCCTTTGTACATGTTCAGAATAGCAGCTTCCTTTGAATCCTGCCTTTCAAGCTCTATTTTTCTAAAGCAAACATATAGATATATGACCCATAGTTTGAGATGTGCACCATTTTATTGTTTCTTTCTAGTATCTGGTGAAGAAGTTTCATCTAATTAAGTGTAATATATACTTGCAGATAAAAACATCAGGGATAGAAAAATTATTTTTTGTAATTTTATATTGTTTAAAATCTAGAATGCTTTTCCAACTCACAAAAGAAGCTGTGCATCTACTATCCCTATGACCTTTGAATATGGGCCTCTCAACACTGGCTGAAACAATATAAAATGTTAGCGCTTCACTGGATTGAGAACAAACATGTCTAGTTAGTTGTTCTCTAGTGAGAGAACTATCATACATTAATTATTTAGAGATCCATTTTAAAACTAATGCTGAAGAATAACAATTTTTTTTCCAACATAGGATCTTAGTTGGTAAGGTGCCTTGTCAAAAACAACAACAAGCTGAAAACAGAAAGAAACTTATTAACATGTATAGTTTGTACATACCAAGATATATCTAGGGAATGAGTAGGTCTCAAGGAAGTGGCATTAAATTTCAACTTATGTATCATCTTCAACAAAAAGCAGTCAGCTTTTAGACACATGTTGGAACAAAGGAAAAGGAATTTGAATCTCTTGAGGCTACAACTTGTGAGAAGTCAAATAAGTAGCAACTAATAGGTAGTAAGAAAATTTACGCATACAGATTCCTCTGATAGATTCTTTTAGACCAATATTATCTTTACTAATTAGTCCTTGTTTTCCTGAAATGAAAGGTGGGCTTTACGACTGTTGTCTTTAATCAATATCTTGCTTTTAAGCAAATAGGTAGAGGGTAGATAGTCTTTGGAGAAATGCTTTTAAAAATTGTCTTCTACTCAATAAAGCTTCATATTGGAGGGGAGGGGTCATATGCTAGGCTGAGTTGTCTTTCCTTTTTCATTTAAACTATTGTTAAGAGGCCTCCCTGCAAGCTAGTTTTTTTAGACATTTTGTGGAAGCAGAGCAAATGTAAAATTTCACAGATAAAAGATGCGACTGGAGGTTCTATTATCCTACAGTGACTGCTGTGCATATTTGCCAGCCATTAACAACATCATGTGTGGACACTCGCCATAAATACTAGCTGATTTCATAACTCGAATTGTAAAGGCTATAATTATATGTTGTAATTCACATTATACAAGTGGGAATCATAGCCCAGTCCGAAGCTTTATTGCAACATTCTCATTAATGTCCTATTTATTCCAGATCTACCAAAGCATTCCTCTGAATACCCATCATGATATTTTTAATTATACTTTTTATATCTCTCCAAATGTTTTGGGCCTCTTTTCCATGTTGAAAAATACACAGTTCCCTGAAACCACAAATTACAAACACAAATTGCATCATCACAGAATCAAAATGGTTTTGATTATTGTGTCTGTCAAATAATTTCACTTGTTTTTTTCTGTTCATTGATTATAATTCAGAAAGAAAAAAAAACTTGTCTCCAATTGCAGAGGAAAGTATACTCCTGTGCATTAAATTGACTTCTTTAATTGAATCTCATAATTCTGTACTATTATGAGTACTTATTGGACTTCAGTATTGCTTTCAGTCTAACAGCCATTGACATAATGCCACATTTCCTGCGGAGACAATGTCGCCTTATGCAAACATTCAAAAAACAGTGTTATAGCATAAATACATTCTAATTTCAAGGGAGACTCTTGCTGATGAGTGTAAGAAAGCACAACAATTTAGCTAAGTCATTGTCTTTCTCACACTTCAGCCATTCTGAAAAAGTATTTGTTCGGTACAGTTATGCATTAACGTTAATGTACTAAAATGTTATATTCACATTTATATATTACAAATTTGGGTCATAGTGAGAGGTAGATGCTTTTGCTTCTTAGAAAATAGTTAAAGAATTGATTTAAACTTTCTGTAGCTGATACCACTCTATTCCTTAGAGACCTATATTCATTCTTGTTTCACTAATCAGTATTATATTGGCACTTTGATTCTTAAAAACAAAACAGTTGCTTTGATTCATCAGCTTTCTGTTTTGCCTCCGGTAGGATAATGTTCAATGGCTTTTGTTAGCTTATTGCACTTTAATTAGCATGATGCTGTGTGCCTGTAGTAGCGAGCTGCCATGCTACTCTTAATTGAAATCCTTCTCCAGTGTCTGTGATCATTATGTCACCTTGATGCCTGAACTGCTGTTCCTGTGGAGTATGTGCTAATGTCGCATTAGTGCTTTGAAGCTGAGGAGTTTGATTAACAAGATCAGATGAGCTGCTAGAGGGTGCCTACTCTATCTTTACTGCCTCCAAATGCATTTTATAAATTACCTGTTAACCTTCATAGGGCAAACATACAAATATCCACACATACTGTATGCATGAAGTGAAATTTTGTATTGGAAAATTATTTCCCAGCATGCACTTTGATTATAGGTCACAACTTCAGGATGTTTGATGCAGACATTAATTCCCAGTTTTAGAAACAAGGGAAGGAGTATGAGATCTTCTTTTCTAATTATCCCTCCTTTCTTTGAATGTAAAAATATTCATGCAACATAGTCAACATATTCTTCCTTTAAAGATCTTTCCCACTCTTTTCACACATGTTTATTTCGAGTGATTCTGGAGTTATTCTGAATGGGTCTTGGGATGTTTCTGTAATGTGACAAAGCAGATCATCATCATAATTACATCCATAGGAAAATAATCGAATGTGGAACTCAAATATTTTACAGAAAGTATAGGATTTTTTACACAAGAGTTTTCCAAAACAAAAATGTGTTCAAATAATGAAAAGAAAAATTAAGCAAGTGTAATGCACTGCATGGGCTCAGAAAATGACATCTCAAAATATGGTGCTGTGACAGTGAGCTAACGCAGCCTTAGTGTCTCTCTGCCTGTCTTGTGCCCCTTATTTCCCTCACACCGTCCTCTATCTTGATCCTCTTTCTGTCCTGAAGGTTGGGAGGAGATTTCACTTAAGTTATCTCATCTGTCTAAACATGAGAGCTACCAACAAGAAACATGATTGCTTTAATTGTGCTGAAATTTCATTAACTAAAGAAGAAGAAACTCATATCACAGAGGAAGAAATGGAAACTCTTAACATCAAACCTAGAACTCAAGAAATCATCTGGCTCTGGGGAGTTTTCATTGATATTTTGTGTGCACTCATAGTTAAGCATATTATTTGGTATGTTTTTCTCCTCATAATATGTGTGCTGTCAGTTCCTTTTAGCAGACCCAATTCCAACATTAGGAGGAAAAGTGTGATCCTCCTTGCAATACTCTCAAAATGGCATACACAAAACTAGTCATGAAACAGAACTGAAGGTTTAAATAAAGCTCACTGCCATGAGGAATGGAGCATTATGGAATAAAGATTGTTTGTACATTGATGAGAGAAGATTCTTACAGATATGTAGGAAAAAATATTAACAGCTGGGAAGAATGTAATGCTGCTGAAAAGTGAAGTGTCCTCTTCAACAAAATGTAAAGTGACCAATGCACATGAACCACCACATGCTGAAGATCCCAAATGGGTAAATAAATAGCTAGCCCATACCCATGATGCACAGGGCTGTTAGTAAATCCAAAAGGTCTGGCTCTGCAGGGCTCTGGATGAAACCGAGAGGTGGAACTGAAGAGCATAAGTGGCAGAAGGAAAGCACGTAGAAACTAAGTCTAGGCATAAGTAAGCCGACAGTCATCTTTATCTCTGATGGTTTGATTGTAGGTGATGTCCTTCTATATTTTGTTAGTCTTATCTTAGCAACAAGAGTTTATGTAGTACATAAACAAATAGCAATACTAGCTAAATAATTAGTTTGAATATTATACATATGTGATGTTATTAAACTATATGGCCTAAAATAAATCCTGCATTCCAGTTTCATGCTTTATAGGAGTACTGTGTGGAAAAAGAGACCATCTAACTTAGCACATTTGGTTGTCATATATATAACAATCTAGAGTAATGATAGCAAAGATGTCTAAAAAATGAGGAACATTTTGCATCTTATCTGGGTGTAGCTCTAAAACTTTTAAAGCTACATAAACTTTTCTGTTATGTTTTTAAAAATAAAGTATAGAATAGAATTTAATACATATTTAGTAGGATAATACATTTCTACTGCATATAATACATACATAGTAGACTATATAATGTGTGTATGGTAGAATATACATAAAATACCTCTTTATATGAATATATATGTTCTCCCTAAATACATATATGATAATACAACAATTAATTTAAAAAAACCATAGTATTTGAACCCAAAGAAATTATCAGTTTTACAAATCATACACAGTTGCATGTCACTATATCTGTATGTATATTAGGGTTTACTAGAGGAACAGAGTGAAAATGAAAGGTGTACTACATATAGTACCTATATAGGATTTATGAGATAGGCTTACAATGACATCCGGTAGACTCAGGAGTGGAAGAACACCACAGAGCCTTCTGCACACTGGAGCAGTGGAAAGTCCAAAGCTGGGAGCTTCCTGAAGAGCCCTGCCCTAGCCTGTGTCAGGAGGCCAAAGCTCTACACACTGGAAGGCTGAAGAATCTGGCGGAAGGCTGAAGCCTCTGAGCCAGGAGCCTAGAGACTGAGGCCCAGGCCAGTCAGAGGAAATGGTGAAACCTGGGGCTCCTCCAGGGAAGCGGAAGGGAGACTTCCTTCCTTCCTTCTTCTCTCCCCTCTCACTCCATTCTGGCTACACACCCGTTGTTGGTGCCTCCCACGCCCCTCTTCAGAAAGTCAGTCATCTCGACACAGCGCCAACTGTCCTGCTCCACTCTGCCAGGCAGTTCTTATTCTACTTGGTACCACAATTAACTGCCTCAATTTGCTATTTAAAGAAAAAGAAAATTATTTTCCCTTTCATGAAAGAAAGTACAATCGTGATATATTTTGAAATAGCATAGATATCATGTAAAAAGCTGATACTAAAATTTTATGTAATGAATCTAATAATATACTGAGGATTATTTCTTGGAAATGAGTATTCTGACCAATTTGTACTAAAATCAAAGAAAATCTAGACAGACATAGAAAATTGTTTAAAAGCAAATAAGTTTTGGTTTTTTAACCAGTGGAAAACATTGTTTAAGAATAGCTTTATGGGACCAGGGATACTGCTCAATGGCCCAATTGCACAGTTCCTGCCTGGCAAGTGCAAGGAACAGGGTTCGATTCCAGGTACCAAAACACAAAACCAAATCAACCAAACCAAACAGTTTTATGCAGCTATTTTCATGTTTCTTTTTAGTTTAAAAAGAAAAACTTATACTACCTAATGTGAATCTAATATTTTACATTGCTATTCGGATTCTTACTTTATACAAATAATGAATTTTTAAACTCTAAAGTCACAAACTTTTTACTCAGTGAAAACATTATTCAAAAAACCAATGTGCCACATTATTCAAAACTTCTGAAATATTAGATTGAACAACACACAATTGAGTGGACTTAATCATTTTATGAAATATAAAATACGAAAATTTACTAACAAAATAATTGTAAATGTTGAGAAGTGATTCTGAGTGGAATAGCCCATGATCATATGAAAAGAAAGAACACGTCGTATAATTGTGAATTATTCCTGTGATCCTTCACTCAGAGACATTCAACCAGAGCTGTCTTCATTCCCTCTGTAGGAGGCCAGGCTAAAAAACTGGTGAAAATCGCAGTCTTGTGTCACAGGCTGACTGACTTAGTCATGGGACTTTAAATACCTTCTTCTTCCCTAGCGTCCTGCCACATCACTAAAAGCCCATCTATTACAGTTTTTGTGTTTATTTTACCCAGTACATTATGGTCACTTTCAGAAAGAATTAGAAAATGTAAAAATTTAAAGACATTAATTACAAAACTACTATGAATTATGTACCAAGGCCTAAGCAGGAAAAAGTGGAAAACACACAAGGACAGACTGATAAGATAAATCAGACAAAAGAAAATTCAAAGAAAAAAAGCAAAAGGCACTGCTAGAAATCCAAAACACATACTGAAGGAGGAGTCTCTGAATTTGAGGATGTGCCAAAAGAAATTCCCAAAACTGAAAACTAAAGAGGAGAATATTTGCAAAGAATAAAGTAAACAAAAACTTTGGGACAACTACAAAAGATGTCATGTACATGTACTAAAATACCAGAAGGAAAAAGATATAATAGCTCAGAGCAGTATTTTAACCATTAATGACTGAGAATTTCCTCAAATTGGTACTAGATACCAAACCATAGATCTAGGAAGCTCAGAGAACACCACAAGGGTAACTATGATTTAAAAATGAATAAGTAACCAATAAAGAAGAGTACAGTTCTCCACGCTACAGAGAGATGTTTGAAAATCGAAGATAAAGAGAAAACGATCTTGGAAGTGGCCAGGGTGAGGGATAAGATAAGAATGAATCCGAATTTATGTAATTCATTCCATAGACAATATAAATGGAGATGAAAGTGTGCAGCAGGGCATTGCTTTGAAAGAAGAGTGTTTGAGGGACACAGTAGGGGAAGGAGGAAAGGCGGGGGCGGGGTGAAGCACATTCTAATTGAGAAACTTGGATCTATAAAAGACTGGCAGCATATATTTAAAATAGTTAAATGGAAAACAATATATTTTTAATGGTTTTAGAAGTTGGCTTTTAAAAGAAATGAGTTCATGGGCCAGCGAGATAGCTCAGCGGACTAACACGCCTGCTTAGGCAAACTTAAGCAGGTGCAGGGATCTAAGTAGGACGCCCCGCACCACATACCATGTCAACCCTGCCCCCAGGGTGGGCTGAGATGGCCACAGAGTCCGGGCATAGGGGCGCATGCTTGCTATCCCAAGGGCTGGAGAGGCTGAAAACAGGAGGATCACTATGAGACCCTGTTAGAACCAAACACATATAGAAGGGGTGGGTAGGAGGGAGAGGTAGGAGGAAGAGGAAGGGGGAGGGGGAGAGGAGGGAGAGGGGGATGCAGGAGGGGGAGGGAGAGGGGGAGGGAGATGAGTTCCTGGGTAAAAGGGTTACAGAGACAGAATTTGGGGTCAATAAAGATTTAATTTAAAAAATTAGAGAAATAATTTAAAGCAATATGTCGTAATAGCTTTAAAGATTTAATATTGTGCCATTCTCTAGTAAAATTTAGAAAATATTAGGCTGATAAATAGCTACATAGTGTTTGCGTAGCATTTGTGAGGTCCTGGGTTCAAACCACAACACTGGTGAAAAAGACACAGGGAGGGAAGAAGGGAGGAGAGGAGAGAGGGATGGAGATAGGGAGAGAGGAAAAGAGAGAAAGGAGAGAGGTAGGGAAGGACAAAGGGAGGGAAAGAGGGAAGGAGACAGGGAAAATGGGGAGGAGAGATAATGAGCATAAAGTAAATTTATTTTTTTTCTGCATTTTAGGGACGGGTCTAGAGGGTGTTCAGGGTCTCACTACTAGGTCGGACTCCTAGCGATCCACCTGTTTACAGCCTCCCAAGAGCTGGGATTACAGGCCTGTGACACCACACCCAGTCTCAGTCGCCATCTCAGCGCACCCCTGGGGCGGGGTGGCATGGCAGGCCCGGGGATCGAACCCTCAAGCTATTTGGCAGGCCCAATAAGCATAAAATTTGAAAATGTTCTCATTACTTCATTCTGAGTACAAAAATGTATACTCAAGGAAATACTAAAATAAGTAAACTTTCACAAAACACAACTAAATCTTACTGTAAATAAGCAGCAAAATATAGCTGAGGTGAGGGGGAGATAATAATGAGTGTGACATTTTTTCACCTCTCTCCAATTCAAATACATATACAGACACCCACTCTTAATATATGTGTCCGTATCACAAACGATAATAGTGACTTCTGAGTTGTTTTCTTCTATTAGCATGTTGTAAACCCCAACTTTAACATAACTTAATAGTAAATTACATTTACG
>NW_004524828.1:358412-371595 GCF_000260255.1 Octodon degus | reverse complement strand
GTGTTGTTTTAATTGGCATTTCTCTGACAGCCAGGGATGTTGAAGTGTTCATAATATATTTGTCAAGTATTTGTATTTCTTTCTCTGTAAATGTGCTGTTCACTGTTCTTTCCCATTTTGTGACTGTATTTTTAAATGTAGGTGGTCTAATTTCTTTGAGTACTTTGTATATTCTAGATATTAGTACTCTAAGGAATATCTGGTGAAAATTTTTCTTATTCTATAGCTTTTCTCTTTGCTCATTCATTCTTTGGTTATGCAGCAGCTCTTTACTCTGGAATGTTCCAATTTGTTGCTTCTGGCTGTTATTTCTTGTGCAATTCAGGTTCTGCTTAGAAAATCTTTTCTGGGGACCAGAGAGATGGCTCAGTGGAATAAGCGCTTCCCTGGCAAGTGCAAGGGCCTGAGATCAATCCCTGGTTCCAAAAAAAATATATTCATTAATTACTAAGGGAAATAAAAGTGATACTTTGGAAGAAAATTTGGTAGTTTTTTTTATCAAACTAAATGTAATCTTATGACATGCTACACATCTCACATTTGATGTTTACCTAAAATTTTAAAAACTTACATCTGGGTTTAGTTGAAACTGGCAAAATTCAGAAGCAATCAAATTGTTCCTCAGTGGGTGAATGGACCACCTGCGGTATATCCAGTATGATACAGCACTATAGATAACTGGGTCATTAGAAAAATGTGGAAGAAACTTAAATGCTTACCAGCAAGGAAAAGAGACCAATCTGAAAAGGTAATATCATTAATGATTTCAATATATGGCTTTCTGGAAAAGGCATATGGTTAGAATTCTTCAAAATCACTGCCTTTTGTGAAGATATCTAAAAAAAATCACTTTTTGTCAGAAGTTAAGGCAATAGGGATGAATAAGCAGAGAAGAGGATGTGGTGGACAGTGAAAATTGTCTGAGAGTACAATGGCAGACACAGGCCATTATACAAAGTCTTTGTTCCACACTCATTACATATACAACCTCAAAGGTGCATTCTAATGTAAAATGCAGATTCCAGGTGATAACAGCATGAAAGGTGGGTTCTTCAACTCTAAACACGCGCCTTCTAGTGCAGACAGCTGTAGGAGGCCCTGCACCTCCAGGAGCAGGGGGTACACTGGACTATCTCTCTGCCTTCCCTTCACTTTGCTGTGAACCAAAAGTATCTTTTAAAAAGTCTAACTATGTTAAAAAAGCTTATATTGTTAACCTAATTGTATCCACAGAGTAACACATAATTAATCTTTAAATTAGTAACCAGAAAACATGAATATGGTTTAGACATGCCACTTTTATATCTTTTCAGAAATGATAGAAGTGCTGTATCACAGAAATAGTTCTTTTCCTTACTTTTCATATTTAAAATTAATTTCCGGACCAGAGAGATAGCTCAGCAGTCTAAAGCACTTGCTTAGGCAAGCTTAGGTAAGCACAGGGGAATGCTATGTGATCGCTGGCTCCACATGCCACCCTTGCTCCACCCCCAGGGCAGGCTGAGCTGGCCATAGAAAATAAATAAATAAATAAATAAATAAATAAATAAATAAAATTAACTTCAGCTTCTATAATGTGTTTCCTGAAGCAGTTTACTTAATCTGTTGTGCAAATACACTGAATTGCACTATATTGGTAACATAATTTATTTCATCAGTTTCCTGTTGAGACACATTTAGGTTATTTCCAATATGTGCTATTATAAAATATTGCAATTAATAATATTACATATGCAGAATTTCACATGTTCAGTATATATATATATATATATATATAGTCTATGTATTACATTAAAAAATTTACAAAGTCATAAATGCAGGAGGCCAACCTATGAGTGTACTTGACCAAGGGGCAAAAAGATGAAATACAAAGAGACACAGAATACATTAAAATGTGAGGTAACAGGGGGCTCTCTTCCACCTTTGACAGAGAGCCCAGAGTGACTGAGTCACCCTGGCTTTATTAAGTGCCTGTTTGGCATGTAATAAAACATTGTAATTTTTGAAAAGCCTGATTTTGTTGAATTAAACCAAACATAGCTTAGGCAAGCATGTAAGACCAATTGCCCTCAGCACCCACATCTTGAGAGACTCTCAGTTTCCAAGAAATAGTTACCCAGGCTTGTTTCATTAGGAGCCATTTGCTGATAAGCCTGGCCTGGAAGGGTTAACTAAGATGAGGCCTGAGTGCAGACCTGTTCCCAGCACCACTGCTTCTGTAACCTCCAGGTGTCCTGCCCCCAATTCTGTCCAGCCTGCTCAGATGCTAAGTCTTGGAAAATAATATGGATAGTTAAGCTTTGCCCTGCAGAAAGGCAGGACTTAACTAAATACTTAATGTCTAAAGGAGGGAAACACAGAGGTCCCAGGGCCATCTCCATCAAGCCCAAGGTAGGAGGTCCCTGAACCCAATTATTCATGACACTGGATTTTCAGTTTTGAGCAATTTATACTCCAAAGATTGTGCTCATGAACTCTTTCTTGTGGACTAGTAGGGTGATGATGAATAGTAATTGGAAGTATAGATGTCCTGAAGGGCGCTCCATTAAGCGCAGCCTGTGTGTCCAATCTGTGATAAGGAGACACTACTTTTGTCTCAGCCTCAGATAGAGGAGGAGGAAGAGAGGGAAGAGGCATGGACCAGGGAGGTCTCTAGCCCTCGTTTCCTCCCTCTCTCGAGAGCACACTAGGTAGGAGATTTTTTCCTGAAGGTAAAAGACAAAGAACTGTGTGGATCAAGATCCACGTGGTATAAGTATCAGGGGATATATCAGCACTAGGTATAAGCATACTTCAAACCCTCTCTCACTCGATCCCAACTCTCTCTAACAAACTCACCTAGCTGAGGAAACCAAGGATTACGTCTGATAACATCTTGCAACAGATGAGAAATCAACTGAATATTAACTTGAGTGTCAGACTGGCACTTCAGAATTTCCAATAAAGTGATATAATACTGGATATCAACTAATGACCTCTGCCCCATTACCTAGGCTGTCTCTACAGCATGCACTTTATGTTCCTCTTCCTCTTACCATTTTCATTTTGCCAGCCAGCATGTCTTCACTGCAGAAGTAGCCATCACTGACTTTCTGCACTTTTACCCCTTGGACTTCCATGACCAGGTCCTTGTTTGGGTGCCATCTATAGAGAGCTAACCTACAATCTTATGCCCAACCAAGGGGCAGCAAGGATGAAGCACAAAGAGACATAGAATACATTAAAATGTGGGTGCCAGGGAGCTGCTGTCCAGCTTTGACAAAGAACCAGAAGGACTTGGACAGCCTGGTTTTATTCACTCTGACATGGACACAAAGCAATTGAATGAAACTGGATTCATCTGTGTCCCCGCCCCCTTGTGTGTGGGGCATATCCAAATAAACAACAGAATCTCCACTTATTAGCTTTTCTTAAAGTGTGTCAACATGTACTCACTCTGCCTTTCTCCTAGTGCTCACAGAAGAGGCCAAATAGGCCTTAATCTCCTATCTGTTCTGCCACATACAATTTTGGTAGACATTGACAAATTGTCCTCCACAGTTATTGTACAAGAGGATCTTCTGCCCAGAAATCTTTTTAATATGCTTTGTTTCCCAATGCAGCATTAGAGTGTTATCAAATCATTGATGTTTTGCACATCAATTTGATAAAAATATATTTCCCTTATCGATTTAGTTTGTATCTGATTCTATTTCATAAGTTTAGGGACCATTTACATTTCCTGTATTGTGATTTTTTTTTTGGGGGGTGGTATTGATACAGGGAGAAAAACTGATCTCGGGTGGGTGACCTCCAAACCACATAGGGAAAAATTATCTCCTGACCTGACCTGCATGAGTTTGTGTTCTCTAGAACAAAAGAATGAAATTTAGGAACAAACAGAGGTTATAAGCAGAATATATTTATTGAGGAAAAGAAAGCTTCTGTCTCAGAGAAGACAGAAGAGGGGCTCGAGCATGTTGCCCAGAAAGCTGTCTCTTTCAGTTTATTTTTATACAGCAAAACTATATGGGGCTAAGGTAGAAAGAAAGTGGTCTCGCTTAGGTGGATGTGGGGTGGGACAAAACTGTGGTCAACCAATGGGATTGCAAGCACCATTGCTCAGGTAAAGTTGATTATACCCAGGGCCAAATGGGAAAGCGAGTTATGAATACGGGACAGGGTTTCTTCCTGTTGGGGGCTGGAATGCGGGACAGGATCTCTTCCCACTGGGGGTTGTGCTGGTGACTCACTTGGATCTTTCCAGGTGATGGATACCTATTTAGAATATCAATCCCGGGTGCTACTCTTTTAGCATTTGTTTGACCTTTAGATCTTTAGGTCTGGTTCACAGCAGGAGCATCCGCCCCTCCCACAGTTGCAAGGTAACTTGTCTTTTGTGCTGTCTCCTTCAAGGGCCTGGCCCTGTCTGACTGCCTATAATATTTCTATCTAATTTGGTTACCTGTAATGATATGAGGGATCGAACTCAGGACCTTGTGCTTGTCAGGCAAGCATTTATTGTGAATTTTCTATTGGTACCCTTCAATCATATTTTCTATTTGGTAGTGGTCTTTTCTATGTGAGTTTGAGGCAGCCCTTTATATTATAAGATTTATTCATAATGTGTTATAATATTTTCATTTGTTTTGTCAACTGCCTTTCTAGTTTTTATATTGTTTTAATTACTATTTTTATTAGCTATGTGCAAAATTTTAAACTTGTGCAATAATATAGAACATCTGGATTTTGTTAAACTTTTAACAATAGTAATAGTAAGCATTCTTATATTTTTACAGTCTTCATGGGGATGTTTTTAGTGTTGGTTTTTGGGCTGACAAAATTCAATTATTATTATATTAAAGAAAGATTAAATATCATTATTAAGTTTTGTATTTCTTTTGAGTATAATTATTGAATTTTACCAAGTTTTTTTAGCCTCTAGAACTATAGTTCTGTGTACTCAATTTTTGGAAGTTTTTATAAATTTTGGATAGTGTATAGTACATAAAAAGCTTTTATATATTTTACATAAAAATTTCAGTTTGGGTAAGACATATTTTCCAAGAAATAAATCCACATTATTTACAGCCTAAAAGTTAGTTTTACAAAGATGAGCAAAAGGTTATCATTTTTTACTTTCTATCCATTATTGTTTTCATTTGGTATTTTTCATTTATTTTGGAACATTTTCGAGTATATATATTTTCATCAAACTGATTTTTAAACAAAATAAATCATCAGGAGTTGTTTTTGTCCTGCTATGTTACAGTAATTTCACTCCCTCCATCTCTCTCTGTATCTCTCTCTGTCTCTGTTTCTTTCACAACTCCATTCCTCTTATCTCCCTTCTTTTTATTTTTCCATTCTTTCTCTTTTTTTTCCCTCTGCTATTGATTTTTACTTTCCTCCTTTCTGTCTTTTCTCTACTACTATATATTTTGCATATAGATGGCCAGTTTTTGATTAATAATTTACTCATTTTTTTTTCTCAGTGGTCCAGATAGCTTCTTTGTCTTAGTCACTTTCTGTGTTGCTGAAACACAAACCTGAAGCCCACAGCTTAAAGATGGAAAGCTTTCTTTTGGCTCATGGTTCATAGAGGTTTCTGTCTATATTCATCAGGCACCGATTGAAGAAGGGGATGAAAGGCCGTAGAGTAGAAAGCTGCATGTAGTGGGGTCTGAGAAACAGAGGGAGAATAGGGGTGTGAGTGGATCTTTTTTAAAAAAATAATTTTATTTGAAACAAATAACACTGAGATAGTTTCAAAACCAATTAGTAGGGCCCTTTCAATAATTAACACATTGTGTATTGTTTTCTTCATAGTGGTTATTCATAGTACAAGATGCAGACATGATATCCTGTCCACAAACACTATTAGAACAAATTGATACAAAAGTTCCATTTCTTGTGGGTGGATGGATCTGACAGGAGGATAAACCCTTCTCAACTGGGCTGGGGCACCTATGGCCTCCTCTTTCCACCAGACCCCAACTCCTAAGAGCAGGCCAGCTAGAGCCACCCATAATCTGATAACTTCCAAAAGCCCGTCTATGTGCATGGGAGTCTCCTGGAGGACATCTAGATGCAGCTCATAACATTTTTAATAGTTTTTCAAGAAGAGTTAATAGAAATATCTTGCATTCTTTCATGGTAAAAGTATGCTCTAACTTTGGTACTTGAAAACTCATTTGGCTGAATAGAAATTCCCTAGTTAACACTTTCCATTTTTAAGACTCCTTTATAGGAACCTCCAGTTTCCATGGAAAAATATGAAATGCTCCAGATAGTTCTTACAAACAAAATGATCTGATCTTTCTATACAGTCAAACAGAGAATTCCGTTTCATTTTTAAACCCTACAAATTCCATTGATATATAAAATGGCATAAAGTATTGAGTGGATTTCTCCTGCCATATTACGTATGCACACTTTTAAGATGCATAATCAAGTCCATTTTTAAAAAGGAATAAAATAACTGTTTTCATATGTATTTCCTTCAATATTTTTTCTTCTTTCGAAGGTTGAAGTATAACAAAAATGGGTCTTCATTGTATATTGTCTTTAATGATCTTTTTCTTTCTTTTTACTGTTGGTTTTCCACTATTTCTTTTCATCTCATACGCCTTTCTCATTTCCATATGCTACATGGGTTTACCTTGTTTTTCACAGCACCTTCTTTTTCCTAGATCTTTTCTCTTTTCTCTTCTCTCATCTGATATCTGATATATTTTCTTTATCTGATATCCATATATTTTTTTCTACTTTTATCACTAAGGCTAGACAATTTATATTCCATTTCTTGTTTCTTTATTAATTTTGTTCATACAAATTATTGGTGTACTATGATTTTAAAAGCTCATGGTAAAGTGAGTTTTTCATGATTTTCATCTGCTTTAGGATAAGATTTTTGCTCATTTAAATAATATATTTGTATTTTAGTGATATTTTTTCATTTTTATTACAGTGTATAAAAAATCTACAGTGACCATGTCTTCATGTGATCTCTTCTCACTTTTTTGCTTTCTCAACTTTATTTCAATCTTTCATTGCCATAATAACTGTATATATCTATGGGGTACAGTGTGATAGCACATGTATGCTAAATTTAATGGTGCAACCAGTGATGAGCACTTTTTCTTTGAGGCAAGGTCTTGCTGTGTCTTCAGGTCACTGGCTGGGCTCAACTTGTACAGTCCAGGCTGGACTCATGTTCAATGCAATCCTCCTTCCTCAGTCTCCTGACTGTGGGGCTTATAGTCATACAGCATTATACCTGCCAATATTCCTATCTTTTTAATTTTTTTTATTTATTTATTTGTGTGTGTGTGTGTGTGTGTGTGTGTGTGTGTGTGTGTGGCCAGTTCAGCCCACCAGGGGGCGGGGCTGGCTGGCATGTGGTGCTGAGGGATTGAACCGCGGTCCCTGTGCTTTGCTTGGCTTAGCTTGTTCTAAGTAGGTGCTTTAGACCACTGAGCCATCTCACCAGCCCCATTCCTATCTTTTTAAAAATTAATTGTATCATTATTCTTTGCTACATATAATGATTGCATTCATCATAAGGAATTTTTACCTGTATATAATATAACTTGGTTTTCCTTTCTTCCCCATTCCCCTCCTTACTTTTGTCCCCCTTTCTCTTCCTTATTTACAAAAGCTTTGTTTCCACATTTTTCCTTCTATTCTCTTTTTCTTTTCCCTTCTTTCCCTCTCCCCTCCCTTGTTCCCTTTCCACTTGAACATTTTCTTCTTACTTCCTGATGCAGTAGTATCTGAGGAAAATGAAAGTCTTTACAGACTCCTAGGCAACTGGCAGTGAATCAAAGATCAGCTGATTCCTGAGTCACCTGACCTGATGGCTTTGTCTGCAGCACAAGTCTCAGCTCTGCTTTAAAAGAGCTGTTTTTCTGGGTTTAAAAATGATAGTTGTGGTGTGAAAAGTGATTTGCTGGGTACTGGCATTCAGTTTTTAGGAGCCCAGCGAAACTTCTGGTCTAATAGTGAGCGAGACAAGTGTGTTGGCTCCAAAGGAGCAAATGCTGGCAAACCCGAATGGTCTTGGGAAGAGGCCTCAAACCTCTAATAAAACTGAAATGCTGGTCCATAGCTGATTTGAGAATGGTGAGACTTAGCTAACCCATACCTATATTTCTGAAACTTTAAGAGAGCACATTTGTATTGTTGATCAAAAAGCTATTGTTTGTGGAAAAACTGTCATCTACAAGTAGAAAATTGATTTTTTATTTATTTATTTATTTTTGTATTTTTTAGGGAAGGGTCTATAGGATGTTTGGGGTTTCACTACTAGATCCGACATTTAGTGATTCTCCTGTTTAGAGCCTCCCAAGAGCTGGGATTACAGGCGCACACTACCTCGCCCAGCCTCAGAAAAGTAATATTCTTATGTGCTTCATGAAGATGCTCAATCACTATGCGGCTTTGACCATGCAGCCTAGGGGTGTGGTGGGCTACACCACCTAGATTTGTGTAAGGCACTCTGTGGTGTGCACACTACAGCAGCTTTGCCTAGGGACACATCCTCAGAACACCTCCTCATTGTGAAGTGACACTTGACACTGTACAAGTGGTACAATTTTTCCTTAGATCTTGCTCATTTTCTATGCTTAGTACACATTGTGTTTTTCAGTGGTTCCTAGATACTCAACTTTCTTTTGTGACAACACAGAAAATTATGGTGTTCTAGAAAAATCAGCTTATGGAAACCTACTGCCTCCTAGCACTTTTACTCTGTTGATGGCATGCATTAGTAGTGAGCACAGAGGGTACCAGGTAGTTTTCTTTTCCAGGAAGTCTACTCCTGTTGAGAGCTACTGTTGTTAAGCCCTGTTCTCATTCTCCACCCTCATTTCTCTCCTTCACCTTATGACTTTGTACATTTTTCCACCCGTTATCTCTACTAATTTTGACTAATTTTATTTATTATAAAGCGTATTGCTGTTCTAAGTTAACACTAAGTGGAGTTATGATTCTTTTTTGATTTGGGGTGATATCCAAAATAAACAAGCAAGATGATGACTCATGAAATTTACCTTTACAAGACTATTTAAAACATACAAGGGTTGGTAAGATAGCTCAGCAGACTAAGTGCCTGCTTAGGCAAGCACAGGAACCAGGGTTTGATCCCTGGTACAGTATGCAGTGCCAGCCCTGTCCTCAGGCCCACAGAGACTGCAACAGAGTTCAGGTGTGGTGGTGCATGCCTATAATCCCAGTGCTGGGGAGGCTGAAAACAGGTTGGTCCTAGAAGTCCAAGCTGCATAGTGAGACTCTGTACCAAATACATGAACAAACAAACAACAAAAAGAACATACAAGATTGTTAATAATATTTTGTTCATAATTTTAGTTGAAAAGAATTATTCTAATATTTTGTTGAGATAGTTGCATATATCACTCATGAAAGATGAGTGTCATAGTCTTAACAGATTGCTACATTGAAATAAACATAGTTTTAACAACCGCCAGCTTATTAAAACATATTGAAAATCTCCTAATTTCCTTCAGTTGACAATATATAATAATAGTGTCCATTTCATCTGCTTGTTTTTTAATTTTATTTTAAAGGATAAAAAGCAATAAAATAATACAGGATTTCAAAGCAAGCTGATAGGAAGGCAAAAATGGTTGTTATATTGTATATTGCTATTTTGAAAGTAGTTGCTCAGATTACCATGTACAGGCACGCAAAATTGGTCAAATTCAAGGCTTTGATAGGAAAATGGATATAATGAGATACTGTACTCACACAGGGAATAAATTAGGCTCACGCGTGCATGTGTACACAAAAGCATCCTATTGTTTCCCTGCTATGAGAAACTGAAAGAGCAAATAAGATCCTGCTGCCCATCCCGTGTCACTGTTCCTGTACCTCTCACTCTTTCCATCTAGTTCAGCCTCATTATATTTGTCAGTCTTTTTCATTTCATTTCTGTATCCTGTAGTCTGCTTCTTGTTTTTTTCTCTCCCTTCAACTAATGCTCTAGCTTTTCTTACATCTCCCTCCTTGTTTTCCCCACTGCTTATTCCCTTTAATCTGCAAAAGAAGATCAGAAAAAGAAAATGGGGAGAGACAAAACAAACAGAAAAAAGACAGAGCTATATCCGTAATACTGGACTGTGAAAAAGAAAAGACCCAAGAATATTGGTTGATATTTCTACCTACCAAATGTACTGAGCACATAGACAATATTTTATCAAGTTTGTGATTTTCCTGCATACATATAGCAATAACTAAATTTCTCAATAGCACATTTAGGTGTACATTTCAAATTTGTCCTTTTATTCTTCTCTATGACTCTAGGTTCCCCCTTTCTTTTTTCTCGTATCTACTTTCTTTGCCTCTAACTTTTGCCCTCCTTTCCAGTTTCATAAGCAATTCCTCACACGTCTTTTGGTTTCTTACCCTTTCACCTCACAGTGCAAAATTACTCTTACTCCCCTCCCAGAAAATTACTTTCTCTTTCATCTTGTACCTTTGGCATTCATTTCCTGTGGGGTTTCATCACAAACAGCAGCAGGTGATGTTAACTGTTTAAAAGCCACAAAGAAGGAAAATTCATAGGCATCGGCTTGAAAAGATGAAGTACTGTAGGTGCAGTAAATTGTCACAAACAAGCCTGTGTTCATTTTTCTAACAATAAATTGCATTATCCCACATTTGTTTATTTAAAAAAATGTAATCTAAAAGGTACAAGTACTTTTAATTTGTCTTATTTTTAGATATAGTACACGAACCATAATAGCCAGGGTGGAATTCTGGAAGAGATAATGCTTGCCTCAAGTAACAAATTTCTAAGTGCATTCAAAATTTGACAGGGAACTCCCTTTAAAGAAATTCTTTCCATCTCCACAATTCTTTTGACTGCTAAAGCACGGCCCTAACACTGCTGCTTGAGTGCAAACATCATAAATTATTTGAAAAAATTCCCAAAGTATAGATATCTGTGGTTTTACTCTAAAAGCCAAGAACATATTTTTAAAAACACACCCCACTGCACGGAAAATAGCCAATCACAGAAAATGTGTCCACTCTCTGTTTAAGATTTTGAGACACTTAAATTTTGTTACCAAACTTACCTTGAACCAGAAAACATGTATTAATACAAATTCACAATAAATGTTGATAATAATCATATCCTTACCCATCAAAAGAGGTATCAGATGAGACAGGAGAAAAGACTCAGCCTTAGTTTCTTTTTATTTTGATTTAGGGCTAGAATAGCAAGAATTTTTTGGAGGAGATGAATGCCCAAACTGCACCCCAAACTCACTTATTTATCACAAAGTGCCAACACTGCAGTTAAGCCCAAATACTGAGGCTTTAGCTTGAGGAAAAAAAGTGAAAAAAAAACTTCTCATACATTAATATCATTTCTTATAACAGGAAAAACAATCTGTATGCTATAGGTTCACCACTACTGCTGGGGTGGCCTTTATTTGTACAAAAATGCAATTGTTCTTCTAACACCACAAGACAATAAAACTCCAATGTATGTAAGTTAAAAATAATACAGCTGAGTCTAATTAATATGTTTAACCCAACATTCAAACATCAAAGACAGAAACATCTGCATTCTAAGTCAGATTTCATTTTATTTAGGAAATAGTAATTATGTAGCTTTTTACATTTTTCAAGTCGAATACATCTTCTGGATCCTGAGTGCTATTGAATTATGACCACAGCGCTATGGCTGGCAGACAGGAGATAGACCTGCTAGAGACCTGTCCTAATCAAAATGAATAATGGTGAAATTATTTGTTCTTTATGCCATATTTCATTTAAAACTATTTATTTTGTGGGGTTTTTTGAGGGGGGGTATCAAGAATCGAACCCGCAACCTCACACTTGCTAAGCAGGTGCTGTGCTGCTGAGCTATAGCCACAGCAAAGTACTTTAAGTAAAGCACCCTTTCCTCTCATATGTTAAAAGTTTTCTTGAGCAGAGTAGTGTTGGGGAACTACTTGAAAAAAGTCTAAAGTTAGGAAATCTAAACAACTTAAAGAAACTTCTGAGCAGAATATAATACAGTATTATTGATCTGCTTTTAATAGTGACGAAACAATGCTCAGAAAACGAAGTTGTACTTTGGAGCTGTAATCGTTGTAGAAGTCCAGCAATGCTGTGACTCTGAAGTGTGTACTGTTGGCTTCCAACTACAACCCTTCTGCAGCTCTGTACTTCCTTTTACAAACACAACAAGGCACAGATCACTGGCCTCATGCTTTGGTGGGTTCACGCCTACCTCTTTGTTAGTTAAGCTCACAGAGTGACTCTATAACTTTGATTCATTAACAGATCAATCAACAGTAATCATAATGGGAAGGATTTATGAGTAACAAATTAAAATCAGGATTTAAAGAAAGATGACTGTAATTTTTAAAGATGACCATCTAACTTGTTTTATTTGTGCCAGTGGTTTGATCATTAACAAGACCATTGTTATTCATCCAATCGAGTAAATCCAAATAAAAGATAGTTTACTTTATAATCAAATTTACCCGCTAATGATCCACACATTAAAAAGGAGAATAGTGTTTTTAAAAAAAATCTCAGTGCAAAAAAAAATCTATAGATGTCTCATCTGTTATTAATAAGTGTTTATAAATAGAGAAATGATGAATAATTTTCTAATCAGTGTACATTTAAATTTGTTTCTGTAACAAAGACTTTGACCAATGTATCCCATTATACAGTATGTTAGAATTGCATAGTGTAGTTCATTTCCAGAGGACCCAGAGGCTGTTGTTGTGGGATCCTCTTACAGCTTAGATCCAGAAGGTCTCCGAGAGTGTTCACAGGGACAGAGCTGGGGCTTCCGGAATGCGACTGGACCACAGTGCACTGGATCACTGGTGGCTGTGCTCTCCCCACCTGATGAGGCCTGTTTACAGGCAGGAGGCTGCGGGGTAACTGGAGGTAACTCGCTCTGCTGGCCTCTTGTCTCTCTGCTTCCTGGCTGCTGCAGGATGCCCAACGCTTCTGTGGCTGGGGCTTTCACCAGGGAGCTATGGCTTAGGAGCTTCAGCCAAGATAGATTTCTCCTTCAGGTTTCTAGTCTTGTAGAGACTGGAAAGTTCCTGAATTAAGTACTGATTCTGTGTAACCAAATTATATATAGATATAGATATAGATATAGATATAGATATAGATATAGATATAGATATAGATATAGATATAGATA
>NW_004524828.1:328311-358312 GCF_000260255.1 Octodon degus | reverse complement strand
AGATAGTATTTTAGAGAAGGGCCTACAGGGTGTTCATGGTCTCACTATTAGATCTGACTCTTAGTGATCTGCCTGTTTACAGCCTCCTAAGAGTTGGGATTACAGGCACAACCTACCACGCCCGGTCTCAATTGCAATCTCAATGCGCCCTTGGGGTGGGGCCTGCACAACAGGCTTGGGGATTAAACATCCTGCCCCTGCACCTGCTTGCAGGAGCTTTAATCCACTGAGCTATTTGGCCAGCCCTCAAATCATTTTTTTAAGAGTTGAATTCTTATTATGATATAATTGCATATGTAAAATTGTAACATTTATATTTTCTGATGTTACAGTTGCACTTATTAAAAGTTAAATTAAAATAGCTCAAGAATTTATGATTGAGAGACAGAGACAAAGGGAAAAAGAGAGACATCAGTGATAAATTTTTCTCAGTATCCCAATATCAAACCTGAAATATGTCTGTATCTGTCTGCTGTTCTGCTTATTCCCATTTAGAACCTGAAAGAGTAATTAAAATCTGAAATGTACAACAGATATTATGAGAGGGAAATAAATTGTTCAGTGGGAAAGGAAAATGGGGATGATGAGAAGGACAAATGAAAGAAAGGCAAAAGATATATTTAGGTATATATGCAGAAAAGTTTGGAGAATTGTATTTTTGATTTCTACTGGTCTTTTTAAAGGGGCAGTTAATGCTTAATATTTTTTTTAACACTGAAATGGTGTTCTGTCTTTTTTTCCTCTTTTGAATTTCTTATACCTTCTTTGTTACTTGTTTTGCTTTTTAATTTAAATGAATCTTACATGTTTATATCTGGTACTCATATCAACTAACTTGAAGATAGCATCATGCAATACAGCAACCATTGTTGAATCCCTATTAGTTTGTTTAGTGAAATCTTGTATCATTTCTAATGCTGTTTGTTTTCTATCATTATTTTGTATTCTTTAAAATAAAATATTCTAAATTTTCTGGCTTTTGAGGTAATTTTACATAAAAATTACATTTTTATATTTGTTGTCCATGTAATTTCAAATAAAAAGTTTGAAAATTTACAAGTGCCCTGTCTCATTCACGTTTTCCTCATTACTGGCACAAATAGCTGACACCCAAAATGAAGGGAGGATAAGTTTATTTAGCTCACCGTTGAACTGAGGGTTAGGCCATCCTTGGCTGGCTCCTGGGCAGAGTGGCACCTGACAGAGGGTAGGAGTTCATGGCAGAGGGGAAGCAGCGCAGAGCAAAGGGAGGAGCAGCAGCTGCAGCTATGGGGCCTCCCTCCCCTCCTCATATTATACTCAGTGCCCCCGGGAGGGTAGAGCACACATGCCCATAACCTTAGCACTGGATCGGATCGTGAATTAATCACAAACTCTAGAAACCTGTTCTAATGACTGAACAAGCCTTGGGGGGAGGGGTGATAACTAGACACAAACCCTAACATACCTTTAAAACTTTCACTACAAATAACTTTATTCAAATTAATGACTGCCAATTCTCCTTAAAATGTATCAGCTTATAGTTTCTACAATGGTGATCCTCAAAAATAACAGGTGAAAAACGACAGGTGTTGGTGTGTGTGTAGAGAAAATAGAATCCTCATATGCTCTTGGTGAGGAGGCAAATTAGTATAATCAGTACGGAAAACATTACAGAGGATACTCAAAAACTAAAAACAGTGTATCACATGAACCAGGAACACTGACTCTATAAATTTCAAAGAATTGAGATCTGTGTATTTATATTGGCTTTCCCAAGTCCACTGTGGAATCAGCCACGACACCTGTGTGGTGGGGCCAACTTCCATGTCCACCAGTAGATGGGTGGCTGAACAGTGTGCTGTATATGCACAGTGGAATGTGAGTCAGTCTCAAAAAAGAAGAAACATAAGCTAGGTACAGATGGACAGATACTGCATTATATCATCTATACGTGGAATCTTTAAAAAATTAAACTCGCAGGGAGAGAGGTGGATCGTGTGGAAAGAAGAAATAATGGTCAAAGAGCGCAGAGTTTCATTTAGACAGTAAGGGTAAGTTCTTGTGATTTATCATGCAGCATACCATCTATATCTAATTCAAAGCAAATCACAAAACTGCCAAAGTCCCAGAAATGGTTCTTTGTAGGAACACACCCCTTCAGGGGATGGGGGAATTTTTGGTAGCCATAACTACAGAAGACCCACCACAATCAGTGAAGATGAAGGTTCATGTCTTCTGCTGTCCCTTGCCCAATGAGTCATTTGGGGTGAATTATTTAACCTTTCTAAGACTCAGAGTTCTTATCTCAAATGAGTTAAAAGTTAAGTTTTTGTACCTTAACTACTGAATCATGCTTCTTGCACCCACAATGAAATCTGAAAAAGTACACTGTTGAGTAAACAAAGAAACAATGTGACTTGAAGAAAGGATGTGACCACTTTTAAAACATGTATTGCATGTTTAAGTTCAGAAACAAACATTTATGAGGAGACATGGTCTTTATGTATCATCATACCAGGAAATCAGTGTCTCCATTTCAATAATTGAAGAGTTGAGTAGCTACATATTTAAATGTTTAGTCATTTATCTTACTATTATGATTTAAATATGCTCATGTGGCGAAATGGTTTCTTTTACAATCACTCATTTAATTGAACCTGACATTTCACATTCCTGTGTATGTAATGCATCAATAGACTAAGTGATTAATACAATAGATTTAGTATTTGCTCTTTTTCTTACTCTTTCTTTTCAAGTCAAAAAAAAAAAAAAAAACAGAAAGAAATTAAATACCTCAAAACCTTTTCACCTTTTTAACTTTGTAACTTATCCATTAAAAGACAGTAATTTCTCTTTTTCTTCTTTTAAGTTTAGCCTTAGTTACTGAACTATACATATCAATTGCAGCTCACATATCTAGTAACGATAGAATAATGTGCTACAGATTAACCAAATGCATATGGAGCGTACCCATTCTGGTAGTTACATGTTGCACTACTCTGACTTTGAACTTCCAAGATTTCAGGTACAATTGTACCTTAATTGTAGGATTGTGTTGCTCTTTTATTTCAAGCTTCAGGACTAATGAAAGATAATTATACCATGAAAATGGAGACATTCTCTGTTAATAATATTACCAGGATTTTGAACATATAATAGGCTTCTTATCCAGTTCTTTACTCTGAAGTCCCTGCATACTTGAATTAATGTGAAAGTTGTTACTTGCTCTTTATATGTATTTAGGTTTACATAATGGCTGCTCTAGGGCAAAAAAGTGCTATCTTGCTTCAGAAATGAGAAAGGGCCAATGAGCTCATTTGGTAGATTATTCGTATTTGATGAGATTCAACTGATTAGAAAATAAGTGAAAAAAAAAAGGTAACAACAAGGCCTTGTGAATAAAGAAAATCAATCATGTTTAAAGACATGGAAGCAAAAAGCTACAAAAGCTTTGTCTATTTTAGATAAAAGGATTAGGGAAAGGTACATTGGCCACACATAGTGTGTCACTGTGAACAGCAAAAGACACCCTGGGTTTCTGAAAGTGGATCTCTGCTAAAAATAGTTTCTTTTCTAAAAATAAAATGTGGTGATAGCAACAATGATTAAAAAATCAGTTCACATGGGTCAATAGCCATTTCATTCAGATTCAGAATTGACCGTAGTTAATCAATCTGGCCATGTGAGAAATGCCATCCCTGATCTAAAAATTCTTTAGTATCTTACTCTTCTTTTTATAGCTCAGGGTCCTGTTCCAATTCTACTTCTGTGGGTTTCTCAGACAATTATACTATTATTTAGCCATCAGATATATAATTTTTGTAATAATTTATTTCAAACATCATACCTAGCACATAGCGAAGGGTCTATAAACAGGCTTTGAGAAACTGAAAGAAATAACATTTTCTATAGTGCTTTACATAGCTGTGTTCAGTAATTATTGATGAGTGCCATGTGCTCTTCTATGGTTCACTGAAAAAATGTAATATTATTTTTGGGAACTTTTTCAATAAAAAAAAAATAACCTGAATGTAATAATGAGAAAACATTAGAGAAAGCCAAATTTTGGAACATTCTAAAAAATAAACAGCCTGTACTCTTCAAAATGTCAAGGTCATAATAGATAAAAAAACATGTCAATAGAAAAATTGGAAAACTCACTCTGATTGTAGAAGATTAAAGATAAATGGCAGCTAAATGCATTGGGGACTTTAGGTGGAACTTTTTTTAGCATTGAAAGAAGTGGTGACATTTTCACAAAGTATGTAATCTGAACAACCATAGTAATTAATGTTAGTTTTCTGTATTTCAGTAACAAATATGATTCTAGAAAGTAGTAACATGATTTTTAAAAAATTCACCCTGGTGTATTTAGGAGTAAAGGGTCATAATACTGTATACGCAACTTATTCTCAAAAATTTGCCAAAATATTTAAGAGAGAGACAGATGATAAAATGCCAGCAATCTGTATTTTTAGGTCAGGTCTACAGGGTGTTCAGGGTCTCACTACTATATTGGACTGGTAGTGATTTGCTTGTTTACAGCCTCCCAAGAGCTGGGATTGCAGGCACACGCCACCACACCCAGTCTCAATCACTGTCTCAATGTGCCCTGGGGGTGGGGCCAGCATGGCAGGCCTGGGGATCGAACCCCCAGCCCTGCTTGCAGGCACTTTAAACCACTGAGCTATTTGGCCAGCCCTCTAAATGCTAGCAATTTGAATAAAGATTATGAACTTTTATTGATTCGGAAATAAATTCAATACACTAATTTCAATAAACACTGATAAAGGTTGTCATGAGTGCCGCTCACCAATCCTATCCTCAGTATCACCAGTCACAGACAAGTTGACCAACAGAAAACATGATGGCAACTGATTTCACACTCAAGTGGAGACCAAACAATTAAAGGTTCAGATATTTACAGATATTTTTCTTAAAGAGAAGCCATTAATGGAAGGTGTTTGGCCATGAACTGTGCATTCATGTTAATTTAAATAGCTCTTTCATTTTTGCATTTACTAAATATATATTCAGTAATATATCCTGGGCTCCATGGGTATATATTGTTTGTGCGTATATGTCATTTCTTTTTAGACCTTCAAGTTGCTTAACAAAAGATCATTTCACAAAGCATGATATTTAGTGGTAAGTGATTGATATTACTTCAAGGCACAAGTCAGAAAACTTCCAAGAACCTGTATCTGATAATTAGCTAGACATTGGAAAAAATAGTCAGGGATATAACTCAGCAACAGGCCCGTGCTTGACAAGCACAAGGGCTTTAGTTTGATTCCTGGTACAATAATAAGTAAATCAATAAATCAATAAATAAAATAATTTTAGTAGTGTTTGTAGTGTACTCATACCCTGTTTAAGTTCTCAAAAAGTTGGGCATATGAGACTAAATGTGCTTTGCTGAATTTAAATACATTTCAATGTATATTTATGAATAAATTACTATACCTAAGAAAATTACAGATTTATTTTTTAGAAAATCGAAATAATAAAAATTAGAAAAGAGCAACGTTTATTTTTAAAATTAGTTCAGTAGTTACTTCCCAAAAGGTTTTCCAAGCTTGAACTAACAGAGAAGATGCTGCTGGAGGAGATGAGAACTCAACAGGACTTTGGAAATCCTAGTCAAGTATTGAGGAAAATCCTTTTGATACATGCTTTTTTACTATAGTTTTTCCTGAAGTGTTAGTAAACATTGTCATGTTTAGGTAGGTCCAGTTAACACAGACTAGTCTTTCCTGAGGAAGAACAAGTCATGAAGTCAAAACCTGTCATGAAGCTGTGATGTTTGTCATTTCAGCACTCTGCTAAGCTGAGGCAGAAGCCTTGGGTGCTTGAGTCCAGTTTCATTTTTTTCTTTTTCTTTTAAAAAGGACTGGGAATGTAGCCAAGTGTGAAGGTCCTGGGTTCAATCCTTATTACCAGAAAAAAGAAACAAACAGAACCACCAAAGATTTAATGAAAAATAAGTTTGCCATGTGGCAATGGGAAAAATGGAAGGAAATAAAGTCTCAAGTGAAATTAAGCCTGAAATTTAAGAGTGCTTAGGCTTGAGATCTGAGTGAGACGGTAAACCTCTGAAGTGTATCTGCTCAGCGTGAGAGGGGAACCTTACCAGCTCTGTCAAATATCACAAATGCTTGATGTAGAAAAGGACAGTTGTCCACTGGATTTAACAGCAGAAAGGTCATGGGTGACCTTGGCAGAAGTTTTGATAAAAGGTTAGAGGAAATGTAAGGAGTTGGAAAGAGGGAATATAAAGGGAGGGATTGTATACGAAAAGTATTAAAATATATTTATGACAATTACCTGTGAATAGAAACTGCATAAATCAGTGAAATTTTTGTGTATGTGTGTGCATTTACTAATCTCTAAAGTTGACGGTGGTAGGTTGCCAGGTAAGAGTCATGCATACCATTACTTCACTGCAAAGCACAATCTCAAAAAAGCAAGTAAAAAAATGAAGTCTGATCAGGGAACAGGGAAATTCAAGATGGATTTTGACTTCAAAAACTCTTGAAATCACACATATTTGATCTCTGAATTCCATGATACTGTCATTTCAGAAGGCAAATGAAGTGCTTCTAGCTCGGTAAATTTTAGGCAGAGACTAAAGACTTCATCTGCCATTTCTTATTGCCCTTAGACAAATTATTCATGAAGAATTAATTTCTTTTTATTTCACGGTTGCAATTACTTAGCATCTAGCATATGTCGCAGTGGCCCACAGTTGAGTATAATGTCACTACCTGTTGAGACAGAGGACGGGTGCCTGGGCATGAGACAGAGGGGAGGCTAGTAGGAGTTCGTGCAGCACTCACATACTCTTTGACAGCTCAGATTGGACCATATAGCGAAGATCATGAGAGATGAGCTCAAAAATATCTAGGGTGGCACTTAAGATATTTTAGAACTAATTAATATTACAACTTACATTCTCTTACTATTTTATGGTAATAATACACCAGTAAAAAGAAGCTTGTTGAAGATGTGAGATTAAAGATGGGAGAAAAAGAAAAGAACCTTGTTGGTGGAAATATATGTGAAAAACTGAAATACTTGGGCCAGCCAGATAGCTCAGTGGACTAAAGTGCCTGCTTAGGCAAGCTTAGGCAATCACAGGGACTATGGTTCAATCCCTGGTACCCATACTGCTCCAGTCCAGACCCCAGGGTGGACTGAGCTGGCCACAGAGTCCAGGAGTGGTGGCATGTGCCTGTTATACCAGTGCTAGGGAGGCTGAAAACAGGAGGATCACTATGACTCTGAGCTATGTAGTGAGACGCTGTAGCAAAAAAATACTTTTAAAGGAAAAACAAAACTGAAATACTTAAATAAATGAGAAGTAATGATGTTAATGCTCTGAGGTCAGAATACTGATGATCATATGATTCATAAAGGAATAAATTCAGGGGTGTTAATGCTACATGCAATTTTTGAAACATAGATTTTTTTTTCCTTCTGCTTTTTCTCCTCCTTCATTGAAATAAAAAAAATTAAAAGCTGAATGGTAGGATGAGAAATGAAGGTTGAAAGCTTGAAAGAAGTGTAGGAAGAAGTGCACTAAATGTCTCCTTAATAAGCTGATTTATTTCCTTCTGGATACATAGCTAGGAGTGGAATTGCTCGAAATTATGGTATTTTTACTTTTAACTTTTTGAAGGATTTCCATAATTTCATCTCAAAGACTGTACTTATTTCCCTCCACCAGTTGCAAGTGTTCTTCTTCACGTCTTCACTGGCACTCTGCAATTACAGATATTCTCAAAATGAGACAAAATCTCACCATGGTTTAGATCTGTTGTCTGAACCCCAAGTAATGAATGCAGCACTGTTCACCACAAGCAAAATATGTAATAAAATTATGGTCATAATCAGGTACACCAATAAAGAAAATATGGTACATATACTATGTGGAATATTCAGCAATAAAAAATAATGAATTCTAATATTTGCAACAACATGGTGGGCATAGAAAGCATTGTGGTTAGTGACATAAGTCATATGCATGAAGATAAATACCACATGCTCTAGGGAACCCCAGACCCAGTCCTAGTCCAGGCCCAGTGAGTATGTGGGAGAGCTTCAGGCTACCATGCACCCACAGGACCTGCCAGTCCCAGTCCAGGCACAGAGGGGGTGAGACCCTCTTCCTCCCCCTTGGGACCTCCCCCACCACTCTGCAGCACGCCCCGCACCCTGCCAGCCGAATGAGAATCTCTGCCACATTCTGGGAACCCCTAGATCCAGTCCTAGCCCAGGCCCAGTGAGTATGTGGGAGAGCTTCTTCTCCCCCCTACTCCACCTTGTCCCCTCCAGACTCAGCTCAGGCCTGGCATACAGGCCTGGGGTGAAACTCTGCAGCTGCAATCCCTGCAGAGAGAGAAGGGGACTGAACCACCCGGCTAGTCCAGGAGCAGAACATCTTGCCAGAGAGGCACAACAGGTTCATTCCCAAGGGTAGCAGCAGGAAGGAGGTGAGCACATCAGCCAGACCCAAGCCAGGCACAGCTGGATAAATCCAAACTTTGTAGATCTACACTTGAATTTCAGTAGGTGCTAAGGTTATAACTGCACCAAAGCTCTACAACAAAGGTCAGAAGACAGTGCTACACAAAATGACAACGAGAAGGAGCAAAATGCAATCTCAGAACCCAAGCCCACCCATAACAAGTTCAGAGGACAATAACACAGAGCTTATTGGGAATCACAGCTGAAATCAATGAATCAATGGCTTCTGAAATAAAGAAACAACTGCAGAAAGGTATAGAGGAACTCAGATTGGAAATGAAAAAAGAAGTCCCCGAATTAATAGCATCTGCAGTAAAAAATCAAATGCAGAAACATATGGAACAAACCCAATGCCCACCCAGAACAAGTGCAGAGGACACTAGCTCAGCTGAAATGTATGAATTAATAGAGTCAATAGCAAAAAAGCAACAGCAGAAAGTTATAGATGAAATCAGAGCGGAATTGTTTTCTATTAGCACAGCTCAAATATATAAATTAATAGCATTGATAGTATATAAGCAAGAGCATAAAGTTATAGAGGAACGAGAGGGGAATTTTCTGAAATAAAAAAAGAATTCCATGAACTCATAGCATCTGAAGTAAAGAATCAATGACAGAAACATCGGGAGGAAACCCAATCTGAAAGAAACACAGCAATAAAGGAATTAATAACTGCTTCTAAAGAAGACATGGATAAAAAAATAGAGGAAGGTAAAAATAATGATGGATTCCTTGAATGAGCAACACAGGAAAGAAATAGAGCACATGAAGCAGAGTCAAAGAGATACAGAGGAACTTAAAATCTCAATCACAAGCTGGCAAAATCATTTAAGTGGGAGTGAAGACAGAGTTTCAGATATTAAGAGATGATGGTGCAGCTAGTGAAAAGGTAAGGAAAAAATATCTTAAAAACAACCAGGATGCAGGAAAAAATAATTCATCACTTGCAAGATGATGAAAAGATGAACAATGTGAGATTAATATGTATCAATGAGAAAGAAGAAGTCAGTACAAATGACATTAAAAAAATATGGGCAGAAGTAATAGCAGAAAACTTCCCAAATATGAGGAAACAATCTACCATTCAGGTAACCTCAGCCCTATTAAAAACACAACAAGACATATAATAGTCAAGATCTCAGAAATTCAGTTCAAGAATAATATACTGAAAGCGACTAAAGAAGCAGATTGCATTCAAAGGAAAACCTATCAGAATTACTGCTGACCTCTCTTCACAAATCATGAAGGCAAGAAGAGCATGGAGCAGAGTACTCCAAGTCCTCTATGAAAACAAGTTCCAGCCCAGACTACTATACCTTGCAAAACTCTCTTTCAAGTTTGATGGAGAAGTGAAATACTACCAAGACAAAAAAAAAGCTATAGAATTTCGTGATGACAAAGCGAACCCTACATAGGCTACTGAAAGATGTTCTAGAGAGGAACCAAGATGATCAGAACTCCACGAATGAGATTAGAAACAACCAAATAAATAGGGCAAGCAATTAAACACAGGAGAAAAAGGACTAAACAACAACAGGTAAATAACATGTCAAATGTAAGTCAATACATCTCAATTATAACCATCAATGTAAATGAACTCAATTCACCAATTAAGAGAAATAGACTGGCACAGTGGATTAGGAATCAAAATCCAGCAATATGCTGTATAGAAGAAACACATTTAACTCATAAAGACATTCATAGGCTGAAAGTCAAAGGATGGAACACAACACTGCATGCCTCAGCACCTCAGAAAAAAGCTGGGGTAGCAATTCTATTCTCAGACAGTCTCAACTTCAAGCCAACAATGATCAAGCGAAATAAAGAAGGTCACAATATACTGGTTAGGGTAAAAACTCAAGAGGAAGAGTTAACATTTATAAATATGCATGTAGCAGACATGGGAGCAACCAATTATATAAAGCAAATCTTAATGGACATGAAAAATTTAATATCCGATACCACAATCTTAACTGGAGACCTTAACACTCACCTATTCCAAAAAGATACATCAACCAGACAAAAAATTAGCAAAGAAACAACAGAACTGAATCAGACCTTGAAACAAATGGACTTGGTGGACATATGTGGAGTGTTTCAGCTAAAAACAGCTGAATACACATTTTTCTCAGCTGCACATGGGTCATTTTCTAAAATAGACCACATACTGGTCCATAGGTCATACTTACGTATATGCAAGAAAACAGAAATTATCCCATGCATATTATCGGACTACAGTGCAATGAATCTGGAAATGAATGACAAAAGAAACCAGAAAAAAACATTAAATACATGGAAATTAAACAACATCCTACACAGCAACCAATGGGTCACAGATGAAATTAAACAAGAAATTCAACAATATCTACAATTCAATGAAAATTCAAGCACAACTTACCATAATTTATGGGATATGATGAAAGCAGTTCTCAGAAGTAAATTCATAGCTGTGAACTCACACATTGGGAAAACAGAACGAGAAGAAATAAACACCCTAACGCTGCACCTTCAACAACTAGAAAAGGAACAGCAAACCAAACCCAGAGTCTAAAGATGGGAAGAAATCATAAAGATTAGAGCAGAAATTGATTCAATCGAGAAGAAGAAAACATTTCAAAGAATTAACAAAGTAAAAAGCTGGTTCTTTGAAAGATTAAATAAAATTGATAAACCCCTAGCTAACCTCATCAAAAAGAGCAAAGAAAAAATTCAAATACAAGCAATAAGGAATTAAAAGGGTGTAATTACCACAGACCCAATGGAAATTCAAAAGATTATCAATAATTATTTTGAGAATCTTTACTCTCACAGAATAAAAGACACAGAAGAAATGGACAGATTACTAGAAAGGTAGAAATTACCACAATTGAATAGACAAGATATTACCACTATCAATAGCCCAATAACAGCCACTGAAATAAAAGATGTAATAAAAAACCTACCTAAAAAGAAAAGTCCAGGTCTGGATGGATTCACAGCTGAAATCTACAAAAAATTTACAGAAGATATAGTCCTTATATATAGTCCTTATACTCCTCAAACTCTTCCATGAAATTTAAAAAGAAGCAATCCTCCCAAAATCATTCCTGGAGGCAAGTATTATACTGATACGAAAACCAGAGAAAGACACAACTAAGAGAACTACAGGCCAATTTCCCTCATGAACATAGATGCCAAAATCCTCAGTAAAATCCTAGCAAATAGAATACAGCATATCATCAAGAAGATCATACACCATGAGCAGATAGGATTCATCCCAGGGATGCAAGGATGGTTCAATATTCAAAAATCTATCAATGTAATATGCTATAGCAATAGAGCAATACTAAAAACCACATGATCATCTCAATTGATGCAGAAAAGGCTTTAGACAAATTCCAACACTCATTAATGTTCAAAGTCCTACAGAAAATTGGAATAGATGGCCTCTACTTCAATCTCCTAAAAGCCATTTATGAAAACCCAACACTGTGAAGATTGCCATACTCGCAAAATTGCTGTACAGAATTAGTGCAATCCATATCAAACTACCACCAACAGACCTCACAGAGGTAGATAAATCATTCTTAAAATTTATTTGGAACCAGAAAAGCCCTAGAATAGCAAAGGCAATCCTGGGTAATAAAGACAATGCAGGAGGCATTACAATTCCTGACTTCAAATTATAGTACAAGGTTACTGTGATAAAATCAGCATGGTACTGGCAACAAAATATACCTGAGGATCAATAGAATGGATTAGAAGATGCTGAAGCATCTACAAACACACTCAGCTACCTTTTCTTTGACAAAGGGGCCAAACATACTCATTGGAAGAAAGATATCCTCTTTAACAAATGGTGCTGGAAAACCTGGCTCTCTACATACCCAAAACTAAAATTGACCCATGTCTATCATCATGCACTAAGCCAAAATCAAAATGGATTAAATATCTAAACATCAAAACAGAGACACTAAATCTCATGAAAGAGAAAGTAGGAAGAAATCTTGAAGACAGGGGTAGACAAAGAGTTCATGAACAAAAATCAAATCGCACAAGAAACACTTGCAAGAATTAAAAACTGGGACCAGCTCTTACTGAAAAGTTTTTGCATGTCAAAAGAAATTACCAACAAATTAAAAGACAACCCACAAATTTGGAAAAAATCATGACAAGTACTCAGACAAAAGTCTGCTCTCTAGAATTTATAAAGAACTAAAAATCACTTTGGGCCCCAAAATTTAAAGACTCAGTCCAGAAATGGGGATCCAAGATGAACACATGCTTTTCAGAGGGTGAAATTAATGTAGTGAATAAATATATGAAAAAATGCTCCACATCACTAGCCATCCGTGAAACACAAATTAAAACAACCTTGAGATATCATCTCACCCCAGAAAGAATCGCTATCATAAAGAAATCACCCAACAACAAATGTTGGAGAGGCTGTGGAGAAAAGGGAACCCTCCTCCACTGGTAAGGGAACGTAGACTGGTGCAAGCATTATGGAAATCAATGTGGAGACTCCTTAAAAAACTTGCACTGGAAATCCCATTCAAGGCAGCTATTCCCGTACTGGGAATTTTCCTGGAGGAACTGAAACATCATATCATAGTGATATATGTGTACCTATGTTTATAGCAGCCCAATTTGTGATAGTCAAATCTTGGAAACAACCAAGATGCCTGTCACCTGAGGAATGGATGGAAAAGATGTGGTATTTTTATACAATGGAGTATTACTCAGGTATAAAGAATGATAAACTCGAAGCCTTTATATATAAGTGGATGCCACTTAGAAATATACTCATAAGTGAAATAAACCAGACACACATGTGTAAATATCTTATGGTTTTCCTCGTATAGGAACTCAAAAAAAGAAATGCAAATAGAAAGGTATAATACAAGTAAAAGTAAAGCAAGAACTTGAGGACTAACTAATTAAAAGAGGGAAAGGAGAAGAGCTAGGAAAAATGACAGTGACAAGCCAAACAGTTATTTGTACAAGATAGGCAAGGCAATGATCCTGAGAATCTTCAGAAGATTTTTGAATCTAGCAGTTAATTGTAAAGATTCTCACCCTGACTAACTATATATACTGACACCTGTAAACTAAGCAACAGCACTGAAGATGGCAATTTGCAATAGTAGGTTCATGCTTCGAGTGCCTGTCATTCTGGTCTTCTGTTTATGGGCTGCTTGTCATGACATGCCAGTTGCTACTGTGTGGCCTCTCATTGTTCAAAAAGTAGGGGGTGGTGAATGAAGGCAGGAGACAGGAAAAGGAATGTTGTGGGACTGTCCTGCTTCAAGATTGTGTATGGTTAGATTTCTGGTCTTATGTGTAAACATAAGAATTATATAATTCCTTATGCATATTTTTAAAATATATTCTAATTGTTAAATGTTTTTTCATCATATTCTGTAAGGACTTAAAATTCAACATATCAATACTTGATGAAAAATACCGGTTCCATGTTATCACTAAGATGTTTGATATTCAGACAGATAATGAGGTTAAGCTTAACAGCCTAGGTTGTACAGTAATAGCAATAAGCTTCTCTTCTGGAGGGTTAACGACCTAAGCTTGCAGACTAAAATTAGAGAAAAAGGAGGGCAGCAAGGAAAGCCAACATTTTGGCTCTATCCTTCCAAGGTCAATTAAGACTCAGGATATATGAGAACTTGTACCATAACTTCATGTAACTCAGTAGTGTCCCAAATTTTCTGATCAAGGAGATTATGGGGCCAAAGAGGAAAGTGATCAATGATGTAGAGTGTTCCTAAGGAGAGTCCCATGGAGAGAAAACATTCTCTCAGGCCAGGCTTTCACAGAGAGCACATTGGCCAAGCAATGGCCGTGACCCATCCACATGGCCGACACTGACAAAGGTTCTACAGTCTGATGTTCAAGATCTCAGGAAAAATCCTGAGGGTATTTCACTGACCTTATCAGACCCAAAAGCTACAACTCTTGTTGCATAGGTCCTGCTTTACCTTGGTCTTAACCATCCAGCAGAAAAGTATAAAAATGAATTATAAGGAGTAAAGCCATGCTGTTACGTTGAGCTGTAGGGAACTCAGGTCAACAATTTCTGACAGTGAAGTGAAAGACCCAATACTGTTATGGACTACTGGACTCTTTTAGAATATTTTGCTGAGTTAGCACACCTATAATATCCAAATGATGGAACTAAACAAAAAAAGGGACACAGACGAATGTCCATTTTGTGTCTGTGTATTCAGAATGGTTAGGATAGATATATAGTTATGTTCTCTTAATGAATAGAGGGATTTGTTCTAATGGTGTTTGTAAATAGGATATCATGTCTGCATCTTGTACAACAAATAACCACTAGAAAGACAGTATGCAATGTGGTAATTATTGAAACTGTCCTACCAATTTGATTTGAAACTGTCTCATTGCTATTTATTTCTCAATAAAATTATGGGAAAAAAAGGGAAAGAAAGAAGGGAGAGATAGGGATAAAAAGGGAAATGAAGCTATGTTCTGTGCGTGTACCAACACCCCTGATGAATGCAATCGTTATGTACTATAGGCTTGTGTTAATCAAAGCCAATTATTTGGAAAAAATATACCACATGGTTTAATTTATATGAAGTTAGTAAGTGGATCTCCATAGAAGTAAAAGTTGGGATGCAGGAAAAGGTAGGTTAGTAAGTACAATCTCACAGTTCCATAAGATGAATAACTCCAGTGGTGTGATTATAGTTAATAATAATTTACTGGTTCAGGTATATAGCTCAGCAGGTTAAATGCCTACCTGGCAAGCACAAGGTCCTGAATTCAATCCCTGGTACCATAAGAAAAAAAAGTTGTTTTTTGGGCAAGCGAGATAACCCAGAGGTCTAAAGCACCTGCTTAGGCAAACCTGGGCAAGCAGGGTCCGCAGTTTGATCCCCAATCCCCAGCGCCACATGTTGTGGCAGCCCTGCCCCTAGGGCAGGCTGAGCTTGCCACAAAATTAACAACAACAACAAGTATAATAATAGTTTATTGTATATTTCAAAACTGTTATCAATAAATATTTTGAATCTTTTCTTTACAAAGAAATAAGAAAATGTTTCAGTCTATCAGGTGATACACTCATTAAACACCATGATTTTATAATTATACATTGCATCAAAATATCACACTTAGCTCCACATTTTGCATATTTACATCAGTGAAAAATATAAAACACAATTAAACAAATCTTTAAAACATAGTAGGAGTATTAAAATTATATTTGTTAACAAAAATATACAATTTTAATTAATACGGTGAACTTCTTTTTCTTTTTTCTATAATGGCATTTATTTTATAGATGCAGGTGCACAGCAGGTTATATTTCATTGTTATTTTCTACTTTTGAAATGCCATAATTCCTTTAAAATGTTCTGTCTTCCTGAGGAATTTTAAAGTTTTTATATAAATACCTCAGCTTACATTACTGTAAATATATCATCTCTTCTGTCATTGCATAATAATATATACACTTTTTATATTTTTTCTTCTCAGAACTTTGTCTTATACTGTGTTACTTTCATATTTATTATAATTTTTAGTTTGCACTTGATATAGCTATAAAGTTTTCATTTGATACAGTTTTATTTTCATATTTACATGCATGTAGAGCTTCAATTATACTAAATTAAATTTATATTATGTAAAGAGAAAAATGTTTAAACACTTATTCATGATTTAAAAATATCTTTGCATTTTCCATGATTCACTTATGGAAATATTGTAGAATCATATTTGCTTTTGTTAACAGTTTCATCTTTTATTAGGCCAACGCTCTTATTCTATTGTAATATGCTGGAAAATAAATATATGTTCATTTATGTGCGATAGAATGATTAAATAGTTTTTCAGAATTTACATAAAACTTAATTTAAACATAAATATGACCCTCTTTTAATCCTCAGACTTGTAGATAGAGACACTAGAAAGACAGTGTCTAATATTTACCTTATTTACACCATAATGCATGAAAATTAGAATAGATAGGCATGGAAATTTTCGCTTATCTATGTGTATGAAATTCATGATCGATTGCTAGCTTCTCTGCTCTTGTTGTCTGCTCCTGATTCAGCGTGTGTGGCTCTGAACCCAGGTCCTCTCCTAGTACTGCATGGATTGCCCAAAACATTTCTCACATAAAAATAGTAGAAATGGAAATTTAAAGCCAGACGCTAAACTGTTTGGATCTAAATTATCTAGATAATTGAGATAAAAAATGTCATTTTGTCCACAAATTATACAATTTGTTTAGATTATAAAATGACTTTAGATCACAGTCTCAATTTGTGTGATAAAAATAACATCAGTTTCTCTCTCTTACTCAGGTGCTAATTTTTTTTCTTGATACCAAGAATTGAATCTGTGGCCCTTTCACTCTCTTAGGTACATACTGACTCCTTTTTATTGTTTATTTTGAGACATGGCTCCCCTAACTTACCCCGGCTCTGCTCAGCCTTGCAGTCCTCCTGCCTCAGCTGTCCAAAGGGCTGGAGCTACAGGTAGGCTGCACTACCCCTAGCTTAATCTCAATTCTTAACTAAAGTAACTTCTTTTATCACTTTTTCTTTGTCCTGGTGAACATTATTTATCTAGCTTTTGTTGTTGCATACTTCAACTTTGATTACTTATTACCAAAGTTCTTTCCTAGTGATCAAAATAATTTGTGATTGAATTCTAGAGACAAAAGATGTTACAATTTTACTTGCTTCAATAAGGAACCCATTAAGTGGGTATAAATGAGTTCTAGTGACATTAAACCCACACAAGCTCATCGAAGAAGTATATCATATATTTTAGCATATTCCTATTTTATCATTTTACCTGTAGTCTTAGGGAAAATAAAGCAATAGAAGAAAATTTATGAAGCTATACTTCTGTCATTAGATATTATAGGACTAACACATCACCCCTGTGGAGTTTTTGTGTGTAAGAACTCATAAGGAAATAATCCCTTCCTATTGTCTTCCTAAGAAATGGGAACTCAGACCACATAAATCTTAGGATAATGTGACAGAACTGAAGAAGCAAGAATTTCTCCTTGCTTTTTCACTCGGCAGCTTGTGTGAGTTTGCTCTGCAGTATTTTGAATTTATATTCAACTTAGAAATATTTGTAGTTTCTCAATATCTTTTCATACTTTCCCCTCCCAATTTTTATTGCTTTAAGGCCTCAATGGTTTTATGGTTAATGGTTCACATAATTGGAAAAGCAGGTGAATTTTTTTCCCCCCTAGGATGTTTTTTACATTTAATAGTGTCCTTTAATCTTCCCTTGTTTAGACAGAATTATAGGTAAAAATCTACTTAAAGTTACATGATAGTTTCATATTTTAAAATAAAATACCTTGTGAAAATAAGTTTATATTTAGTATATGTAATGATTATTCACAAAATAATTCAGAAATAATAAATTAATATTTATAATAATAAAGCTTTTAACAGTGTAAATTACTTAGCTACTTGACTAAGCATTTGATTGCCAAGTGTTCCATTTGTACTATGATATTTAAAATTACTTTTACATACATTCACACTGACAATACTTTCACGTGGTAAATGAGATGAGACCTTTCTTGACACAGGTAAAGATTACAATCTGTATTAAAATTAAAGATCATGTACACACATGCCCTTTCAAGTTACTTTACCTTTTGTAAGATTTACAAAAAGAAACTACAGTTTCATAATAGTAACATCATTAAAAGGAGAGCCCAATGGTGACACTGAAGTCCCACACCCTCTTTTTCCTATGAAAATAGCAAGTTTTCAGTACATGAATGTATTCCCTTTGTAAGGATCATATAAGCCAATTAAGAGGCTCACACACTCCTATGTAAGCATGAAGCCAGTGCTACTGCTGCCAGTAGCAAAAATTGTATCAATCTCCTGTGAAGTAGTTCCTACTAGCCCAATGCTAAATAATCAAGAGCACTTTTTTTGCTCAGAACTTCTCCCTAAGGAGGAAGCAGGAGGGTCAGATCATAGAACCAATGAGTCGACTTTTAGGTAGCGTGGAAATCTACATTAGCAATTGGTTTCTGTCCTGCTTGTCCAGAAGCTCACAACAGGTGCTTGTGAAATGCTGAAAACAAAAGAACTAGATGCAGGCTGATGCTACGAAGAATATATATTACAATAAAAAGAAGCCCGTCTTGGTTGGCAGCTTCTTTGTCAGTAAGAAAGAGAAGACTGGGACAATGAGCTAATGTCTTGCCTTTTCAGGAGTCTGCACAACAGTATGATGTCTGGCTCATCTATTTGAGAGGACTGAAGAACATTACTAGGCTCTAGATGCCTGCCTGGAGGGTGGTGGAGCATGAAAAGGAGTTTGTCAGAGTGCTACTACTTCACAGTACACGTGGTACCATGGTACCATGAAGAAGAACCAATGAAAGGCTGGTGAGATACCTCAATGGTGTAAGCTCCTGCCTAGCAAATGCAAGGACTGGGGTCTGATCCCTGGCACCATGTGCCACTCCTGCCTCAACCCTGGGTACACTGAGCCAGTCACCAAGACCAAGTGGTAGCACACACCTATAATTCCAGCACCAAAGAGGCTGAGACAGGAGGATCACTACAAGGCCAAGCTGTATAGTGAGACCCTGTACCAAACACCTATAAGAAAAAAAGAACCAAAGAAACCAAGAGATTATTTGATATTCAGCATAAAACTGAGAAATGTCTGTACAATAAAATTAGCTTATGCAGTTCCAGAAAGGAAAAATCCATATAAAATATTTGAAAGCCTTCCTGATTGCTAGTCAGTCCCTATAAAGAATTGTGACACTTAGATGTACTCTGAAATTTATGATTAACTGAACAATGACAAAAGGAACCTGAAGAAAAGAGGGAAATAGATAAACCAAGGACATACTAGAATAAAGTTTCAGAAAATGACTTCAGTGAGTGGAATTACTGGAATGATCCTAAAAAATTTAAAATAATAAAAGATATTCAACAAGCTAAGGACAACAGTGCAAAAGAAAAATAAGAATTACAATGAAGAGAAAATATTAAGATACCAAAACAGACTTTGGAGCTAGATAAAAAATTGTCATGTTTAAACACCCATAAATAAGACAAATAAAAAGGCAGAAGGCAAGGACTTAAAGCATATAATTTTAAAATCAATCAATAAAATTTAATAAATGAAAATGAGAGCAAGAATTGCAAAAGTATTACAAAGAAGGCAGAAAATGACCACACTTGTAACAATGCTTCTATATCAGTAATTATTTTCAATATAAATGGATTAGAATTCCCAGTGCAAGTGGCTGGCCATATAGCTTCGCAGACTAAGCACTTGCTTAGGTAAGGGCAGAGATCAGGGTTCGATCCTTGGTACCACATGTCACACTGGCTCTGCCCCCAGGTCCTCTGAGCCAGGAATGGAGTCTGGGTGTGTTGACACACACCTGCAATCCCAGCACTAAGGAGGCACAAATCAAGAGGATCACTGCAAGTTTGAGCTACTTAGTGAGACCCTGCACACACACACACACACACACACACACACACACACAAATATAGAATTCCCAATGAAAAACACATTGGATAAGTAAATTGCAACTTTATCTAGACTAGAGAGGGAAAGAAGGGAGGAAATTCTTGTTTCAAATTAGAAAAAAGGGAGGCAACTTCATCTGATGCTACATACAGGGAGAAAAATAGGTATCAACTAGTATGTACAATTGAATTCCAATGAATTAGCCCATAAAAATGGATACATACCAGAGCTTGGATTATATTTCAGTAGAATATGCCTAGCATATTCAAAGCCTTAGGTATGACCCCTCAGCACTGTGCACACTGAAAGCAATGAACTAAAAAAGAAGGAAAGAAAGAAAAAGGAAGAAGAACAGAAGGAAGGAAGGAAGGAAGGAAGGAAGGAAGGAAGGAAGGAAGGAAGGAAGGAAGGGAGAAAAAAAGAAAGAAAAGTAAAGGATAATTCCTAGAAATATACAAGCTACCAAGAATAAGTTGTTAAAAAAAATAGAAAATTTGACTAGACTTATGATTAATACTGAAACTGAAGATTACACAAAAACCTCCTGTTGTGGTTTAGGACCTAGGATAGTCCCCTAAAGTCTCAGATGTTCAGAAATGGGTCATTTGGAAATAGATTGGATCTGCCGAGGAGTTTATAGCTAAATGTGCTTTCATCTTCTACTCTGAGTGACTGCTAGGAAGACAACAGTATGCAATGTATTGACTGTTCTAACTGTCCTACTAGCCTGGCTAGACACTTGGTTTCATTGTTAATGCTTATCCTTATTTTTTCTTGGCGAGCCCCTCCACCATGGCATTTCTGCACTTGAAACTGTGAATTACAGATTAAAAATTTGGAAATTATGAGTCAAAATCAACCTCTCCTTTAAATTGTGGGTATCAGTTATTGTGGTAAGCAATAAGAATGTAACTAGCACATTTCCCAACAGAAAGTTGAAGGCCTTTAATAACACATTCTACTAGTTGTGTCAAAAATTAGTACAGGGCCAACCAGATAATTCAGTGGACTAACGCACCTGCTTAGGAAGAGTGCAGTGGCCAGGTTTAATCCCCAGCGTGCTGTGCCAGCCCCGCGCCCAGGGGTCCTGCTGAGACGGCAATTGAAAGTGGGTGTGGTGGTGTGCACCTGTAAGTGCTTGGGAGGCTGAAAACAGGAGCATCACTATGAGTCAATCTGTGCCATGAGATCCTGCAGACCCTGTGCTAAATACATTATTAAAAAGAAAAATTAGTGCAAATCCTTTTGAACTCTTTTAAAAATTGAAAAATTGTGAAAATTCCAATCTAATTTGATGAAGCCAATATTAATTAAACTAACAAATCAGACAAAGACATAACAAGAAAAGAAAAATAAGGCTAATATTCCTGGAGAGTATAGGCAAAATCCACAAATAAAACAAATTCAGCATGTGCCATATGCCATAACTGCACAGGCTGTAAACCAAAAGCAACAACAAATAATCCCAAAAGTTTAGAAAGCAATGCCTTATAATAAACATAATAATCAACAATTTATAAGTGTATGTAGAGATTCTATGAAATAAAACCTGCATATATTGCAACAACTGAGATGACTATGTGATACAGAAAACATTTGCTGGGCCAGCCACATAGCTCAGTAGATTAAAGCACCTGCAAACTGGCATAGGGACTGGGGATTTGATCCCGAGGCCTGCCATGGTGGCTCCGCCCCCTTGGTGCACTGAGAAGGCAGCTGAGACTGGGCGTGGTGGTGCATGTCTGTAATCCCAGCTCTTGGGAGGCTGTAAATAGGTGGATATCTATGAGTCCGATCTAGTAGTGAGACCCTGAACACTCTGTAGACCTTTCCCTAAAACACACAAAAAAAAGAAAGAAAGAAAAATTAAAAAAAGAAAAATTTTGTTAACAAAACAGCTGATAAGGGATTCATATCAAAAATATATAATGAACACTTACCAGTGAGAGTAAATGGTAATCCTCTTATTAAATACTGGACAACAATAAATACTTATTCTTTCAATTAGAAAAGTTGTCATTGTATATTAAAATTGGAGATATTTTTAAGTTTTCTTAACTACAACTCCACATAGTTGTTATTAGGCTGTGTCAAACCAAGTCTGTTATAAAAAAGTATTATAATACCAGCATAGGATTACTGTTATTTGAATTAATATGAATAACAGTTGAAAGTTACAAATTTTTTCTACTGATAAGTCACTATATATATACCTCTGTATATGCTTATACATAGTTTAATAACAAAAATAATTCCATAATAGTCAACAATTTACAAGTGTATATAGAGACCTGATCAATAACTTTGCATGTTATAAACCAACTGTTCACACATGACTACACAGATTTTCTCTTATATACACATTTTCTAAAAAATTTATGTATTTGGTACAGGTCCCACTACACAGTTCAGACTCATAGTGATCCTCCTGTTTTCAGCCTCCCCAGCACTGGGATTATAGGTGTGCTCACCAGCTCATGTGCCCTGGGGGCGGGGCCAGCTCAGCATGCGGGACCAGTGATCAAACCCTGGTCCTTGCACTTGCCAAAACAGGTGCTTAGTTCAGAGTTATCTTGCCAGCCCTCTTATACAGACCTTTTAAGGGCCTTGTTTTTTTTACCTCTTCTACTTATGATCTCTGTTGTACTCAAATGCAACTTACAATATTTTCCCTCTTAACACACACTGGGTGCGTTCTCTGTACAGCATATGCCTACAAGCAGCTCCTCTTGTCTCTTGCCTTCTGGGCTGCCGTCTCAGTCTCTCTTGTCTGTTTGCAAGTGACGGAATCATCTTTTAAAGGCTGTCAGCTCGGAATATCATTGGGCATGTTTACTAGCCGCTGTTTGTGATTAGGGATGTTTCCCTATGTAAAGTGTACACATTTTTGAAGTATCATTTATAACAAACACAGATTAAACACGTTCTTAATTGTATATTTAGAATTCTGAGAGCTATAGTAAAACTCAATACAAAGTTTAGTAATCAAAACCGATTACATGACACATATCCGCTGGGGCAGAGAGATTCAAAAATTGTCGTGTGGTCTGTATAGTTCCAGAATCCAGCCTCCCAAGGCCCTGTGTATGTCCCTGAGAAGGCTTGGATGAAGTGGGGAAGTAGCCTGCCAAAGCATTCCCTGAATGAAACTGAAATGAGTCACCCAAAGTGTTCCCCTAGTCTTCATCCAGGCCTTACACATCTTTGGCTATAGACAGTACAAACTAAATTGAAGAATTGTGGCCATTAACTTGAAAACAAAAAAATGTAGCAAAACAAAACATTAGTTCAGATCGAATGTAAACTTAAATATTGCATTTGGATGATCCCAAGAATTGTTGCTAACCCATCGAAGGCCTCATTTGTCGATTTGTTCCAACTGATAGGAAGAGAAAGAAGCTTTCTAACAGCACGCGCAGTAGGCAGTTGTCCAAACTATTGTGGTTTAAGCAAGGACATCTAACAGCCCCACCTCCCTTGTTGCCCTTTCAAAAAATGCAGAGTGACAACTATAGTTTCTCCACCCATTTTGAATCACTTAGAGAAAAGTATTGCCTGAACTTGTACATTTTTTATCATTTGCCTCACGTAAACCCATCCTCCTCACAACTCCCAAGGTACAGTATGTCTTATTTCTATACCTCCGCATACCTAACTGATACTGTATATCTTTGTTTAGAAGCTATGGCTTCTATTAAATTTAATTACTTACCCCTGTGGCTTTAAATTGAGGGTGGCTATAAAACAAAGACGGCTTCTATTAAATTTAATTACTTTCCCCTGCGGCTCGCATGGAAAGGGTGGCTTCTATTAAAAACTGCATGGTATAGGTGTGGCTGCTAATCAAGAATGCTTCTAAATGAAGACATACCATCTATAGTAATAATTAATCAGAAAGAGGTTCCGTATAGAAATAACATCACATGACAATGCCAATTCTGAAATTTATTAAAGTAATCATAGTTCAGAAGGAATTTTCATAATTGATGTTGTTCCACTTTTCTAAATGTAAATTATAGCTTACATCTGCATGTACTATATAGGACATATTAATGTTATATTGAGGAAGGTAAATATTTTAAAACATCACAAAGTATCAGATAAAGAGTATGGTTCTGGGTTGCTTTAAACTGATTTCCCCCCTTTTGATAGTAGCTGAATAAAGAAAATGGCTTACAGATTTAGCTATGTATATAGTTTGAAAGTAACAACTGAAAAATGATGTTCATAATCTGAATTGCAATGAAACCAATTATCTGTACTGTGGTTTTTCACATGGGAATTCTCCTAAAGGTTTAGTATTTCTTAAAAGAAATTAAAAACAGCTGTAAAAATACCATAAAACAAAAATAGCAGCTGCAAAAGAGATTAACATTCCTAAATTTCATTTGAACCTGATATGTTATTTTTCCAACAGCAACATATATTCTGATTTTTTAAATCTATCCTTATGAAATTTTGCCTTTAATAAAAGACTACTGAATACATTTTTATGTTATGTTTTTAACATTCATATGAATTGTATAAATTTTTCTCCTTAAAATGTTTAATTCTTTTTTAGCAATCATTAAACATGAACTAGAATAATCTAGTCATTTAAGAAGTAAAGATTACTCAGTAAACAATTTAGAGCCAAATTTCTCCCCTCTGTCTGTTTCTTTTCTGTTATTTAAATTTACCTGTCTTTTGCACTAACCCATGAAAACCATGAGTCTTTCTTAGAATTTTTTTCCCATTAAGCAAATAGCCATAGATGAAACGTTATCTGATGTTTTTAATATATATGTATATATATTATTTCATATATGCGTATATATTAAAACAAACTGCAATTTATAAGGCAGATATGTAGGTGGTGACAGTATAAAACAGTTAGTTTTTGCTGTGCTGTTCAAACATATGGCAGCAACTTTTCTAGACTTTCACCAGATGGAGGCCTTTAATGGATCTGGGATGTTATACCGTATTTCATTTCTCTATTAAGCGAGGTTCCTCCTTCCCAATTTATAAATTAAGTAAATTGGTGAATTTTTAAGTGTGAGCAGAAGCATTTTTGTAACATAAAAATTATACATTGAGTATTTTTTGGTTTTAAAAGGCAACAAAATTATTTGAGAAAAATTATCTGAAATACATATTCATATTCTTTAAAAAGATCTCAGCTGATGAGATTTAGTACAGACACAGCACAGGTTACCTTTCTTATTTGTTTAGACTTTTGCTGGTTCAGAGGACAAATCCTTTCAGGTGAGTGGATTACACTGTTGAAGACCCTTGGCTGGAGTGCTGGTGTGCATGGAGCTAGTTAAGTCAATGCACTTGATGAAAACTTCATAATTACTTAAACTTCAAAGGTGAAAAACACTTTTTTGGGAGATTTCAGAATACAATATTTCCAGATTTTTTCTACTCAGTTTTCATTTTTCTGTTTCCAGTTACATTTTTACATGGGTCACATTGCCATTTAAATAAAATATCAACAAATTCTTTCAGATATAAGATAAAATATATTATGTATGTTAGTACTAGGAGAAGACTCTAAGTGTTACTGCTGTCATAGTACAGGCCCATTCTCTCTCTCTCTCTCTCTCTCTCTCTCTCTCTCTCACACACACACACACACACACACACACATGCACACGTGCCTATCCATATGTATAATTTAAAAAATATGTAAGGATCTGAGAAATGAGAATACAACAATTTTAATAGTTTGCTGCTATTGCCTTTTTGTCATAAATACCATTTGTGACCCGGATTCACATTTTGAAATAAACTAAGATGTATGTATAACAGAAATCAAGTGAACGCAACTAGTCTCTAGAGAGGCAGGCATCCTTCTGTGGAGCCCGGCTTTAATGTAGACCAGTGCTTAGCACATTCGCAGCTTACAACAACTTAGAAAACGGATGAATGTTGAAACAAAATATCAACTAGATCTATTCTCTTTAGCATGTTTATTTATGGTAACTTTGTTTTGAAAGAAACTGGGCATGTGATCATGGTTGCACACAGACTAAATAGGCTCTGTTTTCATGAACAGTAATCCCATACAAGTACTAGGGAGAAAAGCTGTATTTTCCTAATATAATACAAGAGAAAATGACAACCTTACCTGATGGCTGATATCTTTTATAGTACAACTGTGACATATTTTATGCATCACAAAGAATGATCAAAGGTGTCTCAAGAGGCTCTCTGTCACGGAATGTGGCCCCAGAGCCCCTGTCTGCCTTTAAATCAGGCAATAATGCACCTTTAAAATTAGCTGGGCATGCTTTCAAAAGTGACGATTATTTTGGATATATTTGAGCAGGACTTTTATTTCTTTTTCGGTAATGTGATTTCTAAAATTATACACATGTTTCATTTGGTTGTAAAATGAAAAGTGACTAAAGTAAACATGAGATTGTATATTTTAAAAGCTGTCTGTTTAACATATAATTCTGCTTGCTTTTACTGCTTTTGTAATATAATGTACTTAAGGAAATGCAATTTTCAGAAACTAGCAAAACTATTTCCATTTGTTTCTCATTACAATATATTAATAAAATAACATTTTTGTTCTTATATAGAAAATTCTGTATTGGAGCTCTCTTCATAAAACAAATAGCTGTTGAGATTTTCTGTACAAATTAAAAATAAATTGAAAATTGTGGAAATTACATGAATAATTTTAGTGCACAGACTCCAGTGCTATATCTGGATAATATTTTCAAAAATACTACTTTTCTAAATAACTTGAAAGGATCTGATGAAAGGTCTTGTTATACAAGCTTATCTATGTAATTAAATTCTTTCCATTTTCTTGGAACTTGTCTCCACCCATAACTAAAGACCAAGAAATGATGCATTTTAATTAAATTAAACTGTACTAGATTTCATGGCGCATTTTGCAAAGACTGTATTTTTTTAATCAACAAGTAAGAAAAATCAAGCTATGCTTGTTAAGGATTTTGTTAATAAAACAAGACCATTAATTGCACAATTCAACCAATTTCATTTTGCCAAGAAATATTGGTTGCTACGTCACAGTGCTTTTACTCTGTTTTTGTATTAAATGATAGTTCTGGGGTCCTGAAGGCTGTTTCTTTTTCCTTTTTGAAAAGTATTGGTATATTAAAGCAATGGAATAATCTACAGCAATTAACACGAGTGAACAAGATGATATTGAGTTCAACAAGTCACTCCAATTGCAAGGAATAAAAAGCCAAATTGTAGAAGAACACACATGGCACCAAAAATATGCCAAGTAAGTCTTTGTGTTGAGTAAGAATACATATGCTTTACAATTAAAAGAAAACAGGAATAATGAGCATTAAATTCAAGTTAATGGTTCATGTCAATGGAAAAAGGAAGGATTTAAAAGATTATTCTAAAGGCTGGTGAGATAGCTCAATGGACTAACCACGTGCTTTGGGAGCACAGGGACAAGGGTTCAATCCGCACTCCTGCGTGCTGTGCTGGCCCTACCCTTGGGGCACCCTGGCCCAGGATCCAAATGTGGCCGTAGTGATGCAAGCCTGTGATCCCAGCACTAGTGAGGCTGGAAACAGGAGGGTCAGTACTAGTCTGAGCAGCATAGTGAGACCCTGTACCAAATAAATAAATGAAAAGAGAAAAAGATTATTCCATAGGCTCTGTTTATGTTCTTCTCTTAGAAGATAAGCTACACTCTTCATTGTTTTTAAAGACCATTTTGTTTTTAAAATATTCAATAAATTTCATAGGTCTCTCTTGAAGCTTATATACATAAATACCTATGTATTCATATATAAAAAACATACACAAATTCCTATAAACATTTAATGTTGAGTAATAGGATTATGGGTGATACATATTTTTCTTATTTGTACTTTAAGTTATTTCTAACATTTCTTTCTAGAACGTGTATTATTCTTCTATAATAAAATATTACAAATATTAAAAAATAAAATAGACCTGTATTAATTATGCACGTTCAGTGTGAAATGTTAATTACGGATCAGTGCATGATGCATGCAGGTGTTGAAGTATTATGTAAACATTTCCTCTGTTTATGTTCTACCAGTCTTAAACGTGTTCTCAAAACAATAGGGCCAGGGAAGAGCCCAGGGATCTACTTGATATTTTATTGCCAAAATTCGTCAAAAAGTTTGCCCTGTGGAATGTGAGTATTTAGGATTATCCTTTACTTCTCAAAAAGCTTATATGACTAATTGCAAATAAGTTTTCATTTTTTAGCTATTAAGGACTCTTCATAAGCGCATTAAAATTATAATTGTATTCATCCTCAGATCAATTAAGTATATCAGGTCTGTTTGTAATGTTTGTTGACATATCAGTGGTATTATATAAAGTTCATTTCCTTGAAATCCATTATTCAGTTAAATTAATTTTATTGTCTCATATTATTTTTAGCTATTCACAACAGCACCTGAAAGTAATAAAATATCCTCTAAAAGGTAGTAGGAAAATTCATTCTTGTAAGAATCTTTTATTTCCTTGACTTTCCAGTTATGAAATAAGCATTACATTACAATTTTGCAAGATGATTAGCCTGTGTAGCCTGACTTTTCTGAGAATTATCTTAATTTTAAAGTTAATATTTGTGATTTGATGTTTCATTTTAACAAATCAGTAACATATTATTTATGGTATACCCAAAATACTTAGGAAACTATTACCTATTAAAGAAACATATGATTATTATTATTAGGATTCTGCAGTCATAAAAGGCCCTCTTGCACACAGCAAATTTCATTTTACAGGTACAACCCATGTCAAACTTTAGAACTATGTAGTGTCTTCCTATTTCTCATTTTTCAAAATTCTATGGAAATGAAATAAGCTTACACTAACAATTATGACAGTATCTTACTAGGTGCAAATTTTCAGAATCACTACTTTTTGCTAATTATGTCTTTTCTTCTTACAAGGATTCCAGAAGAACATCATATAAAAAGCCTTAAACTCCTTTAAGTGATCAAAGTTTTAGGAGTTAAACTAGTTTTAAGGCAAAGAAGAGACTGAAGTAAACTTCCAGGGTTGTCTTACCCATTAGCTAGTGTGTGTATAATTTGATAACTATAGCCTCTCTATTTTTACATATTTTCAGTTTTTTTTAAACATTTACTCAGTGGAAGTTTGACAATATTTTTTACAATATTGTACAGCTTTAGCATTGTGGGTCTTCAAGAAGAAAGCTAGGTTTCTTCTAACCTTAGCATCCCAAATGATGCAGTCATCTCACTGCCAAAACATGAAGGCCTGTTATTTATTCAAACATTACAGATCACAAAAAACTTTATTATGTATTATTTCAGCTCATTGATACAACAGCTGCCAAAAAAGCAGGTTTCATTATCCTTTTACTGGATAATGACAAAATGTAGACTCAATGAGTCAGTTTTCCCTTTTAATATCTCTTCAAAGTAGTCAAGTGGGAAATAGAAACCACTTCCATTTCAAATGCAATATTCTCTGTGCTATGCTACCTTCTATAGGATTACTTCAATTGCCTTGAAAAGTAATAATTTAGCTTATGAGTGACAGTTTGCTCATTACAGTATATGTCAGCCCTATTCATTTGGGCGCTGCCTTGTAATGCTATGATAAAGTTGTTAATAAATACTTTGGATTGAGCCAAATATGGTACCTCGTTATATTCAGTCATTGTTCTGCTTTGATAATTGCACCAGGCTGTGATTGTCTTCATGTTGGGGTTCTTGACTGATGCCTCTGTATCTTAAGAAACAAAAACATTGATCGCTACATAGTAGATGCACAGTAAGAATTTACTGCCTAGGGTTTGGGAAATTGTTTTGCTATCTGAAAACCAGTATAAGTTTGTAAAAGCATCATCTCTCCTTGTAGGTAAGACTGCACCATTTCATCATGATTTAAAATAAACTTACATCTATACCTCAAGAACTTGGAAGAATAACAGCCTCCATTATCATACAATTACATAAATGTAATAAATAAAGGTGTGAATAAA
>NW_004524828.1:326084-327731 GCF_000260255.1 Octodon degus | reverse complement strand
AAGGTCAGTGAAATCCCCTCAGGATTTATCCTGAGATCCTGTACCTCAGATTGTAGAACCTTTGTCAGTGTCGGCCATGTGGATGAGTCATGGCCATTGCTTGGCCAATGTGTTCTCTGTGAAAGCCTGAGAGAATGTTCTCTCTCCATGTGACTCTCCTTAGGCACACTCTACATCATCGATCACTTTCCTCTTTGGCCCCATATCAGATTATTTGTTAATTTACATCAGTCTTCACAGGATATATTTAAATTCCTCAAAATTCCACTTAAAACTTACCATCAACACAAAGCAAACAAAATACTATGTGTAGTGCAACCTCTCTAATAATTGCTAAAAGAAAGAATCTTCCCTGGCATGTATTATTTAATTTAAAATCATCCAGTCAAATCCATCTTTTATTTTTAGAAATCTTCTACACAAAGTTATACCAAGTTTATATTAGAATATCATAAAACAAGTTTTTAACTAAATTAGAAATAGCAGGAGGGGCCAGGGAGATAGCTCAGCGGAATAAATGCTTGCCTGAAAAGCACAAGGGCCAGAGTTCAATCCCTGGTACCACACACACACACCACACACACACAAAAGAGATAGCAGGAGACAGTAACTATACAATTAAAAAATAAATAAGAGACTTTCGGTTTTGTAAAAGTATACATTTTTGCTATTCAGTGTGAAATTAGCAATACTGGGTAGATAAAAAATAATTTTATTTGACTACTTACTAACTCAAATGACCCAAGAGGTTTAACTGCAAAATAGCAAGACTGACTGTTCACCTTCACATGAAAGTAGATCTGTGTTATCTTAATAATTGTATAATTATGGAGCTGGGGACATAGCTCAGTGGCACAAGCAGCTGCCTGGCAAATGCAAGGTCCTGAGTTCAAACCATGGTATTGCAAATAAAAAAAGAAAGCTTGCTTTGAAAAATGTCTTTATAATTACCATTATTATGGTAATTACATTTCAACACTGTAATTGAAGTTTGCCTTCTTATAAATTTTTGTACAACTGGCTGCATTACATCAATTTCATTTTAAAGTTTAACACTTGCTACACAGTAGTTTATGCCAAACACAAACATCTCTTTCTTTCTCATGCAAAATCCATAAAAACATTTTTATATACTTGTTTCTAAAGTTCAAACTAATATCCTTGTAAGACAGAATAGCAGGCCTTGAGGATCATTTAATTATAGGACCAACAATTCAAAGAAAGAAGAAATTTTAGTAAATTTCAGAAGTCAAAGCTTCAAGGCAAGTTGAAGATATTCTTCATAAACAATGAATTAAAATATATAAGAAAAACAGCAAAATTTTTATCACTTAAAATGAAATTTAAAAATTAAGAGTAAGTTTCAAGGTTAATAAGAAAAAATAAATGTTAAGTATTGGCTGCCTCTGTAATAACTATGGATTCCAGCACTGAACTCCTGGCTCTGGAAGTCCTTGTGTCAGAAGAAAAGCCTGAACTCTAATTCTTCTTGGCACTTTCTGCACATTGAGATAAAATAAGAGATGGAGTCAATAAGCAAAATAATTCAATAAGAAAATACAAGGAAAAAAAAAAGAAAATACAAGGAAGTAAACAAGCAAATATAATTGTATGAAATAGCTTAATGATGTAGAAAAGTATTTTATG
>NW_004524828.1:324233-325478 GCF_000260255.1 Octodon degus | reverse complement strand
ACTTCCCTAATGCTTCTAAACACATATATCCATATACTTGGATGTATTTTTTAAACAAAATTTAAATGAGTTGAAGGAAATTATGCTTACTCAAATGCTTGTTTGCCTAGTGTCTTATTGGTATTTCCAAGAAGAAAGAAGCATAAAGATAGTTAAATTTGGGAAAATACTATTCCTAGCCTTTAGAGAATCAAGTACTCCCATAATATTACCAATTAAACACAATAATTTGGATGTCTCTCCAAAGTAAGCAAAATAAGAAAATAATGAAAAGCTATCCATAAAAATCCATTTTAGGGCCGGCCAGATAGCTCAGCAGATTAAAGCGCCTGTTTAGGCAAATGCAGGGGCTGGGAATTTCGATACCCAGCCTCCAGCGCAGGTCCCGCCTCTGGGGCGCTCTGAGACCTCCATTGAAACTGGGTGTGGTGGCACGTGCCTATAATCCCAGCGCTGGGGAGGCTAAAAAACAATAAGGATCACTACGAGTCCGATCTGTGTAGTGAGACCCTATAGACCCTGTACTAAACACATAAAAAGAGGAAAAAAAGCCTCAAAAAAAATCTTATTTATATGACATCCCTTAAAATTTTTTGGTATGAGAGAAATCATACCAATGGGGCATGAATTAGGGATGAAGAAAAGATATGAATATATTGGGATATCATGGAACAAGTTGGGTGATGACACCTCTATTCCAAATGCAGAGATAGTTCTATAAACCTATATTGTGTTGAACTAGTATAACTCTGAAGTAAAAAATAAAATCAAATTTTACTGTGTATTAATTTTAAAACAGAATATATATCATATGCACACATATATACACTTCATAGAAATATATTCAATGTCTAAATAAGCTGGAATAAAATAAAAGTTCTTAAGTTATTTTGTCTATTTGGATATAATTAATTACAAAAAAGCAAAAGAGAATTCACTCCTTGGCAACTTAATTTCATTATCCCTCCTCCCCATAGTGAATAATGTTAACATCTTTTAACTGAACAGGAGCAAAAGGCAGGCATAGATACAAAGTCCATTGGATTCGTTCTTCAGCATTATTCCTTTTTGTTCTCTGCAAGGCTGGAAATAGAGCTCCTGTCCCAGCAGGAATTCATGGATCTTCCGGAAGTCATTTCTCTCCTGACCAAGTCAGCTGCTTTGAAATAAAACTGCAAAGGAAAAAAAAAGAAAAAAGGCAATCTGTTATTTTGTTAAAACACTAACACCCATGACCATATGTTT
>NW_004524828.1:313391-323809 GCF_000260255.1 Octodon degus | reverse complement strand
TTTATTGGCAGAACCAGGGATTGAACTCAGGCCCCTGGGCCCGCCAGGGAAGCCCTTATTCCACTGAGCCATCTCCCTGGCCCCTCCATTTTTAAAAGTAGTAGTTTCAACTGATTTTTTTTTTCAAAAGATTGGTTTGAAAAAATTTTATTTATCAATCCTTTTCCTGTTTATATTTTGTTTACAATGCCTGTTTAGGAACAATATCTCTCTCCATTTTGATGAAACCTTCCCTCTACATTTGAGTATCAGGGAAGGTAAAGGACACAGCCCCTGGGAACTTAAATTAGAATTTGCAATTATGAGGATCATGTTACACCAAATAAAAACTAATTTAGTTAAGCATATCAATGCACTCATTCTCCAAGGTGAGTTGTTTAAGTACTGAGACTACATGTCATTTTTATGCTTTGGTCTTGTAGCATTCTTAACTGTTCAGAAAAGAAACTATAGTTTGGAGCTTTCTGTACTTAGTTTTTACTTAGGTTTTTTTTTCTTCCTTTTTTTTTTTGTAAGAAATAATCAACACAACAGATTTCCAGTAGAAGAATTCGTATGTATCTAGTTTCTGAAGTTGAAACAAGCTACTGTTTTCAACAATAATTATTATTTTAAAACAATCTACATCATTTTATCCTTAATCATCATGGACTAACCATAGTCTTTTATCTTTGATACTGTGAACAATGGAATAGCTAGAGAATTTTTGGCCTGATTTTGAACTCTAGCAATGGACTAATTGATAGCAATGCCTTTGATATATTATATTAACAAATCAGAGCAGGCAGGGAGGAAACCAAAGAATTATAAACATGCAGCTCATCAATGTTTTATTAGCTAAAATCTTGAGTTTTATAATTCTCAAGTTATCTCTCTCCTCAGATAGGATAGTAATTTGCTAGATTGTGCACGAGGTCTTATTACAGAGATGTCAGTTTTAGTTTGAAACATAAACATATTTTTATTCATACATTAGTGCTTAGAGTGATCGATGACGGTGCACCTAGTATACTGGAATTTGTTTTTGATCAGTAGTAAAACAATTATTCATAAAACTGAAGACAGAAGCAAAGTTTTGAGAGAAAGGAAAAGAATTATAGGTTTCTTCCAGGGTAGGTAATTTTAATATAGACGAGATTGGTCCGAGCTCTGCCATTTGGATTGATAGATTATCTAGCAGAACTATCATTTCAATAATCTCAATGACAGTATAACACAGGATACTTGGTACAGTATTATAAATTAAATTTATTGCAAATGTTATTGTACAGAATATGGAAAGAGATCTATTACTTGTGTTTGTGAAAGTTTAGATAGGGAAAAATTTAAGATTCTCTGACAAAACATAACAGAAATGATCTATGCGATATGGCTATATTGCCAGTTGTCAAAAATTTCACTTTAGCCATTACTTTTTCATCAGTAAGCTTAAATTATAGCAACATGATTCCACTTGTGAGAGGAAGCATTGTATTAATCAATTTGAATGTTACTCCTGTACAATGGTGGTTTGCAGTATTTGCAAGTTTGGATGCAGTATACTTTTTAAAGAGATATATATATTTTATGTAACTCTAAGAACTTGTAGTGGGTAGAACACTGTAGAAGGTTTGGAGGAGTACTTGCATACTTACTGGGAGACTAAAATGATAGCATATCTGTTCATTGCATTCATGTTAACTTCTTTTAACATTAGTATATTTATTAATTATCAAATATTTGTATTTTTTAAAAAAATTATGTATTTAATAGAGTCTACAGTGTCTTACTATACAGATCAGACTTGTAGTGATTCTCCTGTTTTCAGCCTCCCAAGCACTGGGATTACAGACATGTAATCCCATGCCCAGTCTCAACCTCCATCTCAGCATGCCCTGAGGGTGGGGCCAGCATAGCACAACGCAAATTGAACCCCAGCCCTTGTGTCTGCCTGAGCCACATTAATCTGCTGAGCTATCCTGCTGGCCTAGATATTCATATTTAAAAAACTATGTTATATATCTAAATATATGTTTGTTTATACCTGCATATTAGTGACCATCTGCCTATGTCTATTATCTGTCTGACCTTCTTTCTGTCTTAATAAATATCCTCAGCAAAACCAAAACCAAAATTAGTGCTTATTTTCCAGGTATGCAGTTTAACATTACAACATTAACACTACATCATTATCAATACCTTATATCTGATTTATCAGATACTGTGTATCTAATATTGATTAAGAGGCAAGTTCTGTAAGCATTCTGCATACTGTCTGGAAATCTGAATCTTACATTTTCTTCACCCCTCATTTGGATGCTTTCGTATATACCACCAATCATCTTTCCCGTGAAGCAGTGAAAGCTACAACGACACTATCATAATTGCTAATGTTTATTTACTGCTTAGCATATGCCTGGCACTCTTTTGAGAAATGATGCTTGGATCATACCATATACTTTAAACAAAAGGAGGGATCTATGTGACAGAAAATCAGACCTTAACTTTTTACACATTTGTATATATTTTTTCATAATGGTTACCATGAACAATTTTCTCTTTTATGAATTTTAATTTAAATATAATATGAATAAGTATTTATAATATTGATATATGTGTATGTTCTTACTAACTTGGGCAAAAGAAGTATATCACTAGAGTGACTAATTACATAGAAACCTTAAAGTTTCTGTCTGAGTTAAATGTGCCTAATGAAAATGTAAGAATATTGTTTTTTGCCCCTACTCCACACATAATATATAATACTGTCTACCTAATTGTTCATCTTCATATCCTCCCTTCAATGTCAATACTATGCAGATAAGTTAATAGAAATAAAACTTTGGATTTTCTGAAATGCATAAGCTAGTGTAAGGGAGGAAAGAGTGTCATGCTATAGGTATTATTATTATTAGTGCCATTACATGGAAAAGTTCATATATGTCAGTTTCTATGAATATATGCTATTATTAAAAGAAAATAAATTTCCCATTTAAGTTTAGGTTAAACATTAAACTCAGAGTTTTTTTTAATCCCATAATATATTCTGCTTTTGTTTTGTCAAGATATTTCTAGCATACAATGGTTTGCAAAGGCTTTTATTTAATGAATGTGGAAAGGGCAGGATTATCTATTCCTTTTAAACGTATTTGTATTTTCTTATTCATATCTATTTATAAGCTTGTAAAATTTATAGTAAGAATGCAATATGGGATCTAGCCCAATAATAAATGTACACCCAACTCAATATGGCTGAGTGCAAACAGAAAATTATACTGCAACCCCCTAGAACTAATTCAGCCTGCATAGGAGCATCTTCCTATAAAACATCTTCTTGTTTGCCCCTCCTGTAGCCACATCTAATGATAGTTATTCTCACTTTTAGCATGAATTTGTCTATATTAGGGACCTCTGATAAGTTCATTTATGCACTATTTGTCTTTCCTTGACTGATACAGTTCATGCTGTGTAATATATTCACAAAAGAACTGAAATCAGGATTTCCAAGAGATATTTGCACTCTAGGCCTTTATGGCAGCATTATCCACTATACTGAGGAAATGAAAACAAGCTAAATATGTGCAGGTATATCGTCTTAGTTACATATCTCATTGCTGGGAGAAAGTACCCAACATGTGCAAGTTAAAGGAGGAAATGTGTATTTGAATGCACAACTTGTAGAGGCTTCAGTTGACAGTTGGTTGGCTCCGAGGCAGGGTGGCATGTCAGAAAGGTGGGACAGAGAAGCAAAAGTTCATGGCAGGGCAGCAGTCAGGAAGGAGCAAGCGGTGATCTTTCCATTCCCTTTTACCATTCAAGCTACACCCAGGGTGGGCCTTCCATTACCAGCCAGAACTGTGCTAGACCACCGAGTGCCCCAGTTAGTTACTACATACCCTTTACACATATTCACTCACCTTAAAGCAACCACCTTCAGAAAGCCCCACCTACTAGCAGGTATGGTTATAGGGGGACATCTAGATACAAACTGTAATATGAGTGACTTTATAAAACATGTGATCAATAGGTGAAAATTGGAATGTTTATTCAGGCTTAAGTAAAAGAAAATCCTGCCATTCATAAGAATTTGGAAGAACCTAGAGAATTCTCTCTTACCTCTGACTATATCACAAACTTAGAGCTATCCACTTTCAGTGCTTTAAGAGTTCTACAATGTCTGTGTGAATTAATGTTTGTCACAAAAAATTTCCAAAATAAGATGAGTTCATGGGGGCTGGAGAGATGGCTCAGTGGAATAAGCACTTCCCTAGCAAGTGCAAGGGTCTGAGTTCAATCCCCGGTTCCACCAAAAAAAAAAAAAAAAAAAAAAAGGAGTTCACATTTCCTGGGATCTTTCTTGAGATATTTTGTCATTTTCTAGTATAATTTCATCAGCAAATTGTTGTTTTTGTATCTATATGTTATGGTTTGTCTATAGGTGTCCCCTCAAAGCTTCATTCAGTCATGAGGGGGACTTCTAGAGTTTGTGATTAACTCATGATCCACTGGGATTATGCGTGATTCAAGGCCAAGATTATGGGCCTGAGTATTACTGGGATTATGGGTGTGAGTGCTCCACCCAGACTGAGGTGGATAGCCTGAATGTAACATAAGCGAGGCAGAGAGACAGACTTCCTCTCTGTTGCCGTTGTTGCTGCTCCTCCTCCATGTTGCTCTGCTCTTTGCTGCTGCCATGAACTGCTGCCTTCTGCCGTGTGCCACTCTGCCTTGAGGCCAGCTGAGTATGAACTGAAACCTCCAGTAACTGTGAGCTGAATAAACCTTTCTTGTCTTCATTTTGGGTGTCAGGTATTTGTCCCAGCAATGAGAGAAGAGTAAGACACCATACTTGACTCTTTTTTCTAATATTTATATCTTCCTCTTGTGAGCTCAAGAAAGACTTACTATAGCCAAGTAAAGAATAAGGATCTAACAGTGGCAAACTTCATGAAAACAGTGAGATGATTTCAAAAAAGATATTACTGATTAAATTTAGTTCTCTGGTGGTTAATAATTTCACTTACAGAGCTCCATGTGGGATATGTAATAGTCATGGTTGCCATTCTTGTGTTGTAGGCAGCTGAATTAGATAGAAATATTACAGGCAGCCAGATAGGGCCAGGCCTTCAAAGGAGACAGCGCTGAAGGAAAGATGCCTTGCAACTGTGAGAGAGAAGGATGCTCCTGCTGTGGGCAAGACCTAAAGATCAAAGAACTAACAAACACTCATTTTCCTAAAGATACACATCTGGGATTGGTCTTCACCCTGAGGAAGCCAGAAAGAGTCACTAATCCATCCGATACCAGCTACAGGATAAGCTCCTGGTGTATATTCATGCCCATTTGCTACGTGACTCACTTTCCCATTCAGTCCTGAATTTAATCAATTTTACCTCAACAATAGTGCTTGTACATTACTGATTGACCATAGCTTTATCCCACCTCATGCCCACCTAAGCGAGTTCTCATATTCTCCACCTTAGACTTGCCTCACCATATGGTTTTACTCTACAAAAATCCTTGCAAGAGACAGCTTTCTAGGTAACCCATTCAGGTCCCCCTTTTGTCCCTCTCTCAGACAGAGCTTTTTTTCTCCCAATAAATATTCTGCTCTTAACCTCCATTTGTTCCTAAAATTCATTCTTTGGTTTTAGAGAACATAAACTTGCCTCAGCTACCTTTCAGATCAAGAATTTCATCCCCCTGTGTCACTTGGAACAGGTAAACTTCCATGTATCATTGGAAAATCAGATCTAAAGGCTCATCTTGCTAGAAAAAATGCTATATCAGAAGAATGATTGAGGGGCCAGGGAGATGGCTCAGTGCAATAAACACTTTCCTATCAAGCACAAGGATCTGAGTTCAATCCCTTGTTCTGCCAGAAAAAAAAAAAAAAAAAAAAAAAAAAAAAAGAAGAATGATTGAAACAGGAAATGGAGAAACAAAAGCAATTTGCAAAAGCAAAGTCTCTTGCTGATGACCACTTTAGGTATAATTCTAAAGTAAAAAGGAGAAAATAATTGAGAACTTTAGTAGGAAAAATTAAAGCAAACTTCCCAGCATATATTTACTTCAGGCTAATGTGAATCAATAAATACAATATACAGAAGAGAATTAAGTTTTTATGGCCTAAATGTGTTATATAAAATGCATAAATTTTAAGAAAAAAGAAAAAAATTGTCAAATTCCCCAATGTTTGAAACTACTAGTTTATTTATTTATTTATTGTATTTAGGACAGGGTCTACAGGGTCTCATTGTGTAGATTGGACTCTAGTGATTCTCCTGTTTATAGCCTCCCAAGTGCTGGATTATAGGCATGCAACACCAAGCCCAATCTCAATTACAGTCTCAGCGGGGCCCGGGGGTGGGGCTGGTATGGAACTCCCAGCCTCTGCGTCTGCCTAAACAGGTGCTTTAAAACTACTAGTTTTGACAACATTTTAATTCATAAAATTGAATAAAATATAAATTTATGTTTAATAAAATACCAGAGAATTCTACTGTGTATGATCTTCCAACCATACCTATTAATAATAACTTAATATCAATAATAGATTTTAATTTATAGAAGAAACAGTGTAGTCCATTTGAAACAGAATTACAAAGAAACTCTAGGAGAGTTTTTACTTTCCATTGAAATGTAAAATATTTAGAAAGGAAAAGTAATATTTGGCACCTAAAAGATGTCAGTAGTTGTTGTGGTCTTGTTTGTACAGCTCCTCACCTGGAACATTGTCTGTATATGAAATAGGGAAGTATTCCTTTTTTTCTTTCATTTTTCAAATTTGACCAAAATAAATATAGAAAATACCTTTGAGTATTAGACTATGTGAGTTGATAAAGTTTATAGCTGATAGCTCTTAATATCAAAGTTCTTGTCCTAGGCTACTGAATTAGTCTCACAAAGCACTGATAAAAGTAGCAAGAAGGTAATACACACCTAAAATTTGATTTTCAGATATGACAAATACAAATTTTAGAGAAACTAGTAAGTCTAGTGTTATAAAAGAAATTTCTGGTATGGGATAATTTAGAAATCATCTAAATTTAAGATTATCTGAAAATTTGAAGTGAACTGCATGAATATTGATTATAAGATGCTTCATTAGGAATATAATATTTACTTCAATATTTACCACTGATTTAAATCAGCAGTACCAGATCCTAGAACCAGGCTATGTTGCTTGTGAGTTTTCCTTGGGGAGTGTGAGAATCTGAATGGAGCGAACTTCATCTTTGTTCCTTAAGCCTTTGATTCTCCACAATGGAAGGCACCTTTGCTGCTGACATGCCTTAATTTAAATGTATAGCTATGTTTCTGTTTTCACAGTAGACTCAAATATTCCTCAAGTACCCATCTTGTTGGAAATCACAGGAAGCCATTGATTCTCCTGTTTTGTCCCCAATTTGTTATCTTTTTAACATTTTTAAAGCAACATCTATTGTTCTGTCATGAAACACTGATTGAATATCTTCTTTGTGTGAGGCTCACTCCTAATCTTTAGGATGAAATGTTAAAAAAAAAAAAAAGTCTCCAGCACCCTTCTTTCCCTCAATTATCTCTTAATGTTCAGTTCCAAACAAGTTGTCCTTTATTTATGCAAACTTTCCTTTCCCCGGTCCTGTTACCTGTGTGCCATGTTCGGATTTCTCAGAAAAATCTTGTCTTCTCTTCTCACCCCAATTCCCAGGCCCATCTACTGTCCTATTGCTCTTTCAGATCTTAGTTGGAACACCGTTTCCTCAGAGCAAATCTCATCTTCAAATCTCACAGAAACTTGCTCTTTCTTTCATGCAGTCTTATTTCAGATGTGTTGATTTTTGTTTGTGCAGTGATTTTACTAACAGCAATAGCTCTCCGCAAACAGAGGCACCATCTGAGTGGAGACAGTGGCTTTCCTTGCTCACTGGTCACCATTACTTATTACCATGTCTGCCACAAACCATGAAAGCAAAGAAAACAGTGTGCGAGTCAGAAATGTTGATAGTTAAAGCAGAAAACTAGAATATCCCTAAGAGAAAAATAAATATTTATGGGGCTTGGGAAGTGATTCTTTATTTTCAACTTTGAGAGCAGGAGGGTGTATTTTGGGACTCTAGGTAGAATCCCAAAATTGGAAGGGAAAATTACAGAGTCTCTAAAATTACTTTAATGACTTGAGATATTCTATTGTGATTTAAAGTTGTTACCCTACCATGGCATTCTTTACATCTAAACTGATAAATGACTTTGGTACTTTACAGTTAAATTATCCCAGGATTTTTAAAGCCAGTTACCAAAGTTTTTGCATATACTATTTAAAAAAAAATTATGTACCCGGGTTCCTCATGGTATAATTTAACTATATTACTAATGTTGCAACCTTTATAATTTCATATGCAGTGATATATAAGATATCATTAATTTCAGAATATATCAATGAGTTCATGAGTACCAATTTGGTGATAAAATTATGGCTCTTGGAGAACCCAGGTGCGAACAACTTTTAAATTTATCCTGAAAAGAAGAAGCGATTACAAGCAAAGTTTATGAATGACTCAATTCATATAATGTATTGCCGGTTAATCATTGATGTTGCAAATTTCAATCATAAGTAGAATTTAAAAGATTTGGTCTCAGGCTAGGGGTATATATAGCTTAGCAGCTTGAATGTCTGCCTGGCAAGCACAAGGTCCAGCGTTCGATCCCTGGTACAAACAAAAACAAAAACAAAAACAAAAACCCCCAGTAAATATAGCATGAAAGACTTGGTCTCTCATTAACGTTGAGAGCATAATATTAGTTACCAGAGACTGGAGCGATTAGACAGGAGGGGATTGGGAGGAGGATGCACCCATGAATATAATATTATTTGATAGGATGAATGAATTCCAGTGTATATGGCACAGCAGGGTGAATGTAATGAACAATAATCTATCTATCTATGTCTCAAAATGTTAGAAAAGAAAAACTTGAACATACTCACCATAAAATAATGACACAGGTTTAAAGTGTAATACATTAAATTCACTCAGAGATGATTACTATGTAATATCTCAAAACAAGAATTTGTACATGAACAAAAATCACATTGTAACTCATGAGCACATACTAATATTCGGTCAATAAACATGAATTTTTAAGCAAAGCACTGTGTGTGTATACTATATTAACAGTTGTCCAAAAATTTAAGTGCTTTAGAAATGTAATGATGAATAAAACTGAGGAAACTCCATTTGGTTTGTCATCATGTTAGCTGCCAGAGAGCAGGAAGTTAAGAATGGGCACAAGCCAGGGGCTGTGTACAGATGCTTGTTGCTCAGATCCAGGGTTCAGGAGTTTGGTTAGCAAGAGTAATTTGAGAAATTCAAGAACTGGATTTAAATAGATTTTTTTTATTTGAAATGAGAAACTTAGAAATTGGAAGTGGACAGGCGGAATTGTCAGAGTAAGGTTCTGAAGAAGAGAGTGAGGCTTGAGTTAAAGTTTTAATTATATGAATCAAGCACAAATGTTTAGTTCTCAAGACTACTACAGGTATAGAGATCTTCATTTGCTAAAATGGAAGTAAAAGTTGATCTTTAGCTACTCATCCTTTACCACTCCTAATTTTAATATCATCTTGAAGTCTTTAAATCTCTGCTTGTTAAGCATTTCTATATAGCTTCATGAATGAGGAACAAACCAAGTTTACACGATGTTATGGTTTATGTGATGTATCCTTAAAGTGCCATGCATTCCTGAATGGGTCTTCTTGAGGGTGATGGGGTTATGGGCATCTACAACTGGCTTGCTCTTGGGAGGGGAAGAGGGAGCCGCATGAAAAAGCAGGCTACTAGGGTGTGGCCTGGAAGGGTCCATCTCCCTTCCCAACTGCTCCCTTTCCTCTGCTACCTAACACCATGCCCTTGAGCAGCTCTGGCCTTCTGTCCATTTAATCACCCTTGAACTTGCCACTTCCTCCCAAATACATACAGTTAATTTCCTGATTATCATAGGTTCACTAGTGTGTCTGCAAATCCCTTTGTTTTTCTGTTATCAATTTCATCATCTATCCCAGAAAGCAAAAATAAATGTGTGAATCCTTTTTATATCCCTAACAGTGTCAAATTGTTCACCAAACACAGTACTCTCTCAATTTTAAATTTTACTTTTTTTTTTTTAATTTTAGGACAGGGTCCACAGGGTCTAAAGGGTCTCACTACATAGATCGGACTCGTAGTGATGTTCCTGTTTACAGCCTCCCGAGTTCTGGGATTACAGGCACTCGCCACCACACCCAGTCTCAATTGCAATCTCAGCACACCCAGTCGTGGGGCAGGCATGGAAGATTGGGGATCAAACTCTCGGACCATGTGTCTACCTAAGCAGGCTCTTTAATCCGCTAAACTATTTGGCCGGCCCTTAAATTTTACATATTTTAAAAAGTAGTCCTCTCTTTTCTATCATAAATTCTT
>NW_004524828.1:309676-312621 GCF_000260255.1 Octodon degus | reverse complement strand
GGTAATGGTTGGTGCAAAGAATTCACATTTTTACTCTATGGACATGCCTTTTTTCTGTGTCTCTTGCTTCAGCCAAATTGTGTCTGTCATTTCCAAGTTGATATAAATCCTTTGACTTAGCATGTCAAACTAACTTTCCATTTTTAGGTTAGTTTGTGTAATGAAAAATGCATGCTTATCTCAGAAACCAGATCACATAAATTGACCACAAAAGTAAACCAAGGACATTGTCAGTAGGAATAATAAAGAGGTTGAAGTAAATCAGGGAAGAAGGAGAAAAATTCCACCCTGATAGTGACAAAGACTAGAAAATGAATAGGTCAGAATGACTTTCAGAGAGTGGAATGTCTAAGAGACTGGAAGACAGAAAATATTCATTCTTTCATTTATGCACTGAATTGCTTTTATGTCCTATGGTATGCTAAGCCAGGAAGCCTAGTAGTGAATCAAAGAGGTATGATACACCCCTCTTATGTACTGTCTAAGAATATTGACCTCAAAAGTGTGCAGCAGGAATCAGTGTCATCTTTTTTAATGTATAGGATTTATATAGAGTTAATTCCAAATTCCCCTATATCCATATTATTAATATTAAGTATTATTTAATGTTAATATTATTAGTTATTGTTGTTATTTAGTATAGATTAGATAATATTGTTTAAATTTGATGGCTGGTGATCTAGCTCAGTGGCCCAGCATCTACCTGGCAATTGCAAAGTCCTGAGTGTGATTCCTAGTACAAAAATAATTTGCATACATACATATTAAAAGAATGGATTAGATAAAATGAGAGGGAAATGAAGATTAGAAAATAGACCGAATGTATAATTTGGTTCAATTTTAATGATGATCACAGATTAGATATACAAGTATATAGATGAAGTATATGGATATATTGTACTTGTCTGAAATGAAATAAGCAACACTTACTGTACTGCGGCATGTGAGTCATAAATAATATTTGCATGTAATTACACTTAAGGAAAAATATAGGAGTATATACTTCCAGATGTTCATAAAAGCTCTAATTGATGAAATTTTTATCTGGCTCACATAAAATCTCTGATTTGTTTTTTAAAGGAAACATCCTCATACAAGAAAATCATTATAAAATTAAATGGACAGGTAACTAACAAGTTTTTATTAGTGAGTATAGTATTATATTAATGAAAAATAGTCTAGTAAACAGAAAAATTACAAATGTGTGTGAGTAGTTTATATGTATGGTTCACATTTTATTTCTGATAGTATTGAGAGTAGTATTTTCATAGAGTTCAGTGTAAAAAATTACTTCTTTGGTTCCCATGTATCTTAAGCTCTAATATTTAGTTCTTCTTTCCTACAAAGCATGTAGGTTTTCAACTTTCCTGTATAATAAATTAACAGCATTACACCTAAAATTTGTTTGTAAGACTACCACAAGGAAGATGTGAAGGCATTTCATAAGAACTTTAAGTTAGTGAAAAGGAACTCGCTATAGAAGTTCAAAGTGTTTTTTCTGATATTATGTGGACTTAAAGGAGGAAAATATAGGTTTGGCTTATTTTCCTTGAACAATTGTTCAAATGTCTTGGGTTTGGCAAAGTTAAATTGCATTTCCTCATTCCCTTTCTTCTCGTAATTTATAAAACCACGTATATACTTCCAGGGAAATTTAATCCATATGTTCTGATTCATTTGCACTTAACTTGCCATCCTGTTGTTCAAGAAAGTCAGCTCTTGTCCAGGAAAGTTTGTGAGAAATTTTAAATAAGTCTTCGATTCCTCTCTGTTCTAATGAGCTGCATTTTGCCTTTAGCCAAACATAAACTCCTAAAACACAGAAACTTATAATTTATGAATTTCCAATGAATTCCTCTTCAGCTAAAATTTATTCTCCTACTTATTCATGTGTTATAATAACTCAGCTAACACTTAAGCAAAAAACCAACTGGCAAGGCTATGTAGCTTTTGGTGTCTAAAAATCAACAGATAATTTCAACAGAGTTTTATATTTAGCAAGCATGTTCTGCCAAATAAGACTTGTGACATCTCCATAGAGAAAATTTTATACATATCTCTACACACACAAAGAGCAGATGCTGGATTTACAATAACCTGTGTCAGCTATCATTCTTTAGAGCTACAAGGAAGTCATCAATAATGAGTATAACATAAAGGGTGAACAAGCACCAAAGTGTAACCCCTCAAAGTCATAATTTCTATGAACAAGATTTGTTTCTGTATCTCTCAGAAAGGATGAAACCACATAACAAGGAGAAATTAGACATTTAAAATCTACATACTGGAAATAAACATTTGAAGAGAAATGTCAGAACACCTCAAGAAATTTTAAATTTAAAACCTAAATAGTTGAAGTCATATATTGTTATTTTTACTAACAGAGCTTGTAAGTGCTCTTCCAGCTACACAATGTAGATTTGTGCATTGTGGTTGAACAATCCCCAGCACCCCAGGTATTTCAAGGACACATTAAAAAATGGTAATGTGAAAAGCAGAATGTACTGCACACTTTTACTGAGATTGAGATGCCATTAAAAACGCCCCAGGAAAAGTGAACTAGGGTCCAGTGTAAGCTAAAATTGTAAGAGCTCAAGTTTTAAACCAAACCTAAAATTTCAGACCACATCTATTTAAAATTATGTTAGATGAACTATCCCCTGGGAAAGCAGATGCCTATATTTGCTGTGCTGTGAACTGTTTCAGAGCAGAATTGTTGCATATTCTCCAGCAAATGTTTATGTGTGCATCTGGATGGATGCAGAAAACTAATATAATTAATGGGCTATGTAAAATAAATTGCTGTATTTTAAATCTCACTCTTTGAATTCTGGGTGGTTAGGACTGTGGTTGCAAAATTAGGATCTCAGGGGCTGGGGAGATAGCTCAGTAGAATAAGTGTTTGCCTAGCAAGTACAAGGGCCTGAGTTCAATCCACAGTTCTG
>NW_004524828.1:306488-309576 GCF_000260255.1 Octodon degus | reverse complement strand
ACACACACACACACACACACACACACACACATTCACAAAGATGCATGCTGCATTCCATAAACCAACAGCTCCAGGAATAAGCAAGGAATTTGGAGCATTGTACTAGGTTAACACTGTTGGTTAATTTCATGTGGGCTGTAATTTATGTGCTTGAAGTCAGAAACTTCTGCAGCATTGGAATATACATTCATAACATTGTAGCCATTCATAAGCCTGAGAGCTATTACATTATTGGATATCACATGTAAGTCACTTTTTATATGGAATATTCTCTCACCTACCAATAAGTATTTAAATGACTGTACAATGCTACTACTATTCATTCAATGTATCTGCTTGCCAGTTCCTTTTCCTTTCTGAGCACCATTGTATATATTGTGCAGAATGACTTTAGAGTTTAGAGTGGGAATAGAATAAGGTTGGGAGACAAATCATGAAATTTCAATGTTGAGGTCATATTGGTGACGTTGTCTGCGAGCATCAGTTGAGATGTTCAGAACACTAAACGCCTAGACAAGAAAGAAGTATTTCCTAGAGGTGTTGCTGAAATGAACGTGGTGATTTTGTTTTATTTTCTGGGTCATTGTTTGCCTGAGAGAAAAATGATTCCTCAGATGTCATAATTCTTTTTCTTTTTCTTTTAAAGAGAATAAACAATGGTAAAAATTAGATATACAGAATTTCAAAAAAATGATAAGAATTCAACACAAGTTGTTATGTTGCTCATTGTTGTCTTCAAAGTATCTTGTTCAGATTACCAGATAAAAGCACGTAAATTGGCCAAAAATGAAACATGAACTGTTCCTTTCAATAAACTGCTTCCTTCAAAAAAATCAACCAATATATATTTATTTTTGCCTTTCTTCTTTCTTTCTTTTCTCTTTTCCCCAATCCTAGTTGTTCTTTCATTTTGAGCAGTTTCTTTCCCTTTTATACCATCTATTGTACCTTTTCAGTTTTATTTACTCTTTGAGTTTCTTACTCTAGGGAGACAGCACAGTGTTTACACACGAGGGTCAGATTTATTTCACTTAGGAGTGTGGTCTCTACGTGCATCCATTTACCTATAAAAACCTCATTTTATCTTTCTTTATACCCGAGTAAAACTCCATCATATAAAAATACCACATCATCATTTTTTATCCATTCCTCATTTGGTGGGCATTTGAGGTGTTTCCGAGATTTAGCTATAATAAGTTGTGCTGCTATAAACATGAGCACACATATTACTGCTGTGGGATGAAGGAACCCAACTGTTGATGGGAGTGTAGACTGGTACAACCACCATGAAAATCAGTGTGGAGATTCCTAAAAGAAAACTAGGGTTAGAGGTCCCATTCAAGCCAGCTAGTTCCCTTGTGGGTATTCTTCTAGAAGGTGCCAGGGTTCTTATGAGTTAATCTGCCTAATCTCAATGTTTGCTGCACACCTGCTATATGGCTTATATGCAGAACAAAATGATAGAGCCTTATTTTCTTTCTTCCAGCCTTGGGTGTCAGAAAAGTGTCCTTAAGTAATGTTGAACTAAATTATACTTCCTTGCCTTAAAATATCATTTTGGGTATAAGAATTAATTTTTAGAATATCCATGCCTGATTTTAATATTTATTGTAAATTGTAACTGTGTTAAGTATTATTTTGCATCAATGTATCATTAGTCAATATGAATATGAAAAATCTTCTAATAAATTAATTCTTTTTCTAAGCTCCAACATAAATTTATAAATATTTTGCAGGACTTATTATCCTACTTTATAGATAGTTTTCTGTGTATCTTTCTTCTAATTAGTTAGAGAGTGACAAAGCATAGCGTATTCATTTCTCCTCTACTACTGGCTGGCCCAGACACAGGGAGCTTCTACTAATGGAACTCACACAGGAACACATATTCAAGTTCCATCAGAGACTGGAGTCAACACTCGACCACCTGATCATCACATTTCCTGAAAGTGAAAATGTACATTTAAATTTATAAACATCTAGGAAGAGACACATCTATGCTTTTCATATCTTGCTTTAACAGTTTAAAATTTAAGTTGTTATTTTGAAATCAATTTATACTTATAGTAAAAATCTCATCAGTATAGTACATCTACTTTACATCTGGTCTTTGAACAGTGTTAATGTGTTTCCATGTTTTTCTATTATATCCCAGTGGATGGACTATAGTCAAGAGTTTTGGAACTAAGTTTGGATGGCCAGACTTTTTTTATTTTGTTCTTATTTTTAGGGAAGGTTCTACAGGGTGTTCATGTTCTCACTACTAGATCGAACTGGTAGGGATCCGCCTGTTTACAGCCTCCGAAGCGCTGGGATTGCAAGCACGCACCACCGCGTCCAGTCTCAATTGCTGTCTCAGCGTGCTCCGGGGGCGGGGCCTGCACGTCAGGCAAGGGGATCAAACTCCCAAACCCTGCCCCTGCTTGCAGCTGCTTTAATCCGCTGAGCTATTTGGCAACCAGCGGACTTATGACAATTCAAGCTAAAAATGTAAAATCACTTAAACCTTAAACTTGAGTGCATGTGTATGCATGTGTTCAGGAAGCCACTTTACCTATTATTTAACTGCACCTGCAGTTCAAGTTCTTTGATTTCAATATGCATTATGAGAGTATGAGACTGTAACACTGAATTGAGGAGATCGCTCTGTAGAATAAGTGATGGCAGGGAAATGTGATAAGAGATGAAATAAGGAGAAAAATAGTTTTAGAGAATATTTGGTATTCACATTATTTTGAAAACCATGACTACTTATTTATTATGAAATATAGAAAAAATTTGAAGATTTTAACAGTAATTTGATTAATTTTGAATTTTCTAAAATCTACTGAAAATAAATATATCTTTATCTTTCTAAATTTCTGTAATATGTATGAGCATTGGCATTATTGTACTTTGTCTAATATAACTAGATTTTTTTTAAATTTAAGATTGGATACAGTAGTTGCATCTAAATGCAAAAGTAGACTAAAAATAAATTAACCATATTAGTGGTAGAATGCCTAATATATGCAAGACAATCTACAGCACAGGAAGGAAGGAAGGAAGGAAGGAAGGAAGGAAGGAAGGAAGGAAGGAAGGAAGGAAG
>NW_004524828.1:287928-295653 GCF_000260255.1 Octodon degus | reverse complement strand
CGCTGGCGCAGGGTAGCAGGAAGCTCTCAGCACACTCACCGGACCTGGGCTAGGACTGGGTCTCAGTGTTTTTGTTTTAATATTTAAATCTTTGATCCATTTTGACTGTAGATTTGTACGTGATCTTTGAATTTTGGAGGCCTTTAAAAAAAAAAACTTCTTTACATGTTCTAGATAGGAGTCTTTTGTCTAAAGGACAGTCCACTATGATTTTTTCCAATTTGTGGTTTTGCATTTTACTCTGTTGGTGATTTATTTTGATGTGCAGAAACTTTTCAGAAAGATGAGATTCAAGTTGTAGATTCTTTGACATATTTTCCATGAAGTTTGATTTTTTGCCATGAACTCTGACTACCCTTATGTCCCTGTCCTTAAGGTTTCTACCTACTTTCTCTTCCAGAACATTTAGAGTTTCAGTTTTAATATTTAAACCTTTGCTCCATTTTCACTGTAGTTTTGTGCATTGTGATAGGTATAGGTCTCCTTTAAGTCTTTGCATATGGAAAGCCAGTATTTCTAGCATCATTTAATAAAGTGTCTGTCTTTCTCCAGTGAACATACTTGGCCTTTTTGTCAAAAATAAGTTGGCTGAGTGTGCTCCTAAATCTTCTAACCTAGTCTGTTCCCTTGATCATGTTTTTTTTTTATTTATATATTTTTTCAAGGACCATGTGGATCTTATCACACTAGGTTTGTAGTATAATTTTAGGTCAGGGATTGTGAGATCCTCCTGCTTTTCCTTTTATAACCAGGACTGCTGTGGCTATGCTAGGCCTCTACTGAGAGATAGAAAATTTCAATGTGTATTTTAAAATCAATTATTAGCATAATGTCACTTAATTATATTCTCATCTTTTCCATTTCTTTAATAAGAAATATTCTAATGTTCTACTGTTAAATAAGATATTTGATATTTAGTGAAATTTTTCTTAGTATTAATGATTTAATTCTTTATTCATTTTACCAACAGTAATCAGAAAACATATATTGAATAATATTTTCAAAATGTTGAGGATGGTGACCTTTAAAATCAAACACAAATTATCAAATTTGAAATTGTATAACATTTAGTTCATGAACAATTTGTTCCATGATTCTGGAAATGACCGCCGTGTTTGTGTTTGTGTGGGGAAAGTGCTATGGCTGTGTTTGCCACTCTGTGCAGAGTTTACAGATAAAAACAAAACTTCACAAAACTCTTACATCTGCAAACCAAATTGTTTGGAGACAAAAGCATTCATGAATTGAGGTTGCACTGTACTATATTACTTGATGTTCTGCACGAAAGTTATTAAACATAGATGTAAAATAAAGCTGCTAGGGCTGGGAAGATAGCTCAGTGGAATAAGGACATCCCTGCCAAGCACAAGGTTCTGAGTTTGACCCCCAATACCAAAAATAAATTAATTAATTAATTTAAAAAACCACTAATACCTTTGAACATATCTTGTAGTCTTGTCTCATTACGATTCTCCAGGATATCACATCTACTTTGCAATCTTTGACATATATCGCCCTATTCACCCACATACTACACCCTATCATCCCTCATTCAACTCTCTGCTACTGTGAATTTGACTGTTTAACACAGAAGTGAGAACATGCAATATATGTCTCTCTGTGCCTTACTTATTTCATTTAAGACAACACTTGCAAGCTTCATTCATGTTATCTTAACTGATCCCTCCTTTTATGAAGCTGAATAGTTTTCCATTATAAAATCACAGACAGAAGAAAGATAAGCACATATGATGATGGAAAGAATTAGAATGACTTAATCATCATGTGCTGCACTTGTATGATATCCTATGTTTACATATATATGATTATTATTTATCAAATAAAATAAATAAATTTGGTGTTGCAATTTGAAATGCTTAACTTGCAGTTTTTGAATAGATTTCCATGTATCAAATCACCATTTGTATAACTCATGATATTATGATAGCCATAGTTTAATTTTATGTTTATATATTAAATTACCATGGTAGTCCTTTGATAAAGATCTGCAGGCATGATATTATTTCTTTTATTCCAAGGTTGCCAAATTTTCTGCTGTACCTTTTGGAATTTTGTCATTTCTGTTCATCAGTCAGGTAGATCTATGTGGCAATTATAAGGCACAGGCTGCATGTGATAGCTCTTTTATCAGAAATTATGCAAAAGCAAAAAGGACAGTATGCTGCCAGCCTTCAGATGCACTGCTTTTTCCCCCCTCTGCATCCTTTAGTCTCAATCACAAACTTCCAGAGGCAGCCCTACCATTAACCAAAGGCAGTAGGCTGAATGATGCTTGGTTGTATCTACCCACCTGCGGGCTTCTCTGGGGAAATTCTTCTTGTTATTGTTTCTCATCAAACTGGACAAGCCTATCATAGGCCTATGCTGGTCTGAGGATCTTCCTCCTCAGCCTTCTCCCTCTCCCTCTCCTTACGACTATAATCCTGACTTCGTAGACTGCAGTACTTCCCTACCTCTTCCTGCCTGTACCAAACTATCAGAGATGTTTCTGCAATTAACATCTTGCATTTATTGTAATATTATTCCCAGACAACCCAAACAGACAGAGTCTCCAAGTTTATTTTGTTTGTTAGTCATTACTGCTTATTATTAGCATTTTGGCTCCACTAGATCAGTTTGACAAGTCTCCTTCTTTTTAATGTTCTTGAATTGTGAGATGAATGCTTTTGAAGCAACACAATCAAACAAATGCATTAAAACTGTTGAACTTTTGAATTTTGTTGGTCACTTTAGCATAACTTGTTTGCTTTCTTGTAGCATTATGAAACTGAAGATTTAACTTTTTTGAAGCAATTTTGAAGTTCACAATTTGGCTATAAACTCACTGGTTTCCTCACAACAGCTTGTATATTATGTTTTTATCTTCTAATTTATGAGTTTTCAGAGTATCTACAGTTATATTAGCTTTCTTGTTTGCTATCTTGTGTATATGCAATTTCATTGAAGTGGTCCTATGCATGGTTTTTAACAATTAACTTTAATTTTAACTAACAAATTGATTTTTCACTTTCTGTAGATCTTTTGTTTTGTTTTTATCTCTGAATGGGGAGAAAACACTTTAAAATAATGTATATTATGATACTATAGAACAACCGAAAAAGGCAAAGTTCTTCCTTCTGAAATAGTTGGAGATACAGAGCGGCATATAGCCTTCCAGGAAGAACTCTGTGCCTAGATGCTAGAAAAAGACACAGAAGTATGGGACAGGGGGCTCAGGCAAAGATGCAGAAAATTGGCAAGAAGCAAGGAATGCTAGATTTTTTAGCATTATTTTCAATAACAGCTCTTATTCCACAAGATGTATGTAACAATAAAAGCAAAGTCAGGCAGATTCTGCAAAAATTTTTATTCTTTTTAGCTCATATAACTAATAACATCATTTAATGTCTTTTTGATACATTATTGTGATCAAAAATGTATTCAGATCATTTAGCCCATCTTGGAAAGCAATATTCTTTTACTTATTCATAGGATCTCAAAGTAAATTATGTTATTTTATTTATCATATGTTTTCTGAAAGAAAATCTACATGACTTGCGTGGGAAGATTTAAGAAATGTAAATGCTATGAACTGGAAAATGTATTGAGCTTATGTGAAAGTATTTTATAATCAAACAAAGTGCATGCTTAATGCTACAATAATTTTATTATAAAGGAATTTATTTTGTGTTAGTTTCATAAACAGGCTTGCATTGTAAAGTGCAATTTCAGTTCAAGTGTAAAAAAAAAAAAAAAAAACAAGTACTGAATACCACTCATAAAGACAGAGCCATCCTGTCCTGTCACTATTTTGGTTTTTATATCAAAAAAATGGAAGTGGAAATAATTATTCTGGAGCAACAGCTCACCTCTAGCTAGCCTGTGTATTGAAAATGACTGAGACTTTTGAAGCTTTTTCAAACTGAGTCACACTGGGAGAGCCTTTGAATTTCCTTGGCCTCCTGGATGCCATATTTCTTTCATTTCACTTTTCAGTTTTTTGTCTGTGCATTTTAATCCATTTGTGAATATTCCTATGTATTCTTTGTACTAGCAGCTCTTTTTCTTAAAGCAAAAAAAAAAAAAAAAGCTCTTCTTAATTTTTATTCTTGGTTAGTATACATTTTTGCCTGTGCCCCTATAAAGTGAAAGTATGTATTCAGGAAGATTAACATTTTGAAATAATATTGAACAATTTAATTTTTGCATGTATTATTCAATGAGTAATAGCTATGTGCTGGATAAATACCAGATATTTCATAGCATGACACTGATGTGCGGTTAAAGGCTTATGAATGAATGTCAAGGGCTTGGATCTCAGTTTCTCCCACTAATCTCATTGATCTGTTGTAAAACCTTTAAAATTGTTAAACATTACTTTTTAAATATAATAAAGGATGATAATAATTACCTACTAGTTATAGATTTGTTGTGAGAAATAAAAGGACTGCACAGGTAAGGCTCTTAGTGAATGCTGTGTGAAACAGATGCTCCCAATAAGTTTTAGTTATTCTTATGAAGATTTACATTCTCAAGTAGAATAATTGTCGAGTAATTACCAAAACTTACATGGGAAAGTCAAGGTTCCATCAGGTCTGAAGCTCTCCCAGCGTTGGTTAAAGACAACCTCGCTTTTTAAATTCCAGTGCTTTCTAGATAAGTAGCATTAGAAAATGGTGCTATCCAGTTTAGATACGCTGTCATGATCTGAAATATTGAGAGACAGATTGCAATGAAAAAAATAAATAAAGCTTTATTGAAATTTATCAATAAATTTCATATGTATCTCTATTGTTCTGAGAAACAAAAACAAATGAAAACATTTTTTTAAAGATATGATATGGGAATCATGCTTGATGGTGGAGATTTATGGCAAGAGAAGGAGAAATACTCAGTGGATTTGTCTAATGCGGTCTTTACAGGTAACCTGAGGGAAAAGAATCTTCAAACAGTGGTCACAGAAGCATACTGAAGTGAGTTCTGTTGTTCAATGAAAGATGAAGAATTGTAAGCTAATTGTAGGCACAATTATTTCAACAAACTGTGGTGATTAGAAAACAAGACTAGCTAGAGAACAGTCTGTTGTCACTAATCCTTTCAAGGTAATTGGAATGATTCACTTAACCAAGTAACAAAACCATTTTGCAGCTCTAGGCCAAGTAGGATTTTTTTTTTCTCCGAATGCCTTCAGGGCAGGTTTGGCTGGCTTGAGCTGTGGGGATTGAACCACAGCAACCTGAGCCTGACTGCTTTGTTGAAGCAGCCACTTAAAGAACTGAGCTAAGGGTCAGGCCCCCTCTAGACCAAGTAATGCCATGAAGATGAGGATGCTTGTCAGTTTAAGATCAAGAAAAGAGAATGATCTAACAAAACACTTTAATTCTGAAAATGAGGGGCTGGGGATATAGCTCAGTGGTATAAGTGGCTTCCTGGCAAGTGGAACATCCTAAGTTCAATCCCTAGTACTGCCAAAATTAATAAATAATAATGCAAAAATTCTGAAGATGAGAATTAAGGGGCATTTTTCCTAGTTGAAAACTTCTACAAATTTTGCATGATTTCTTATTATCATGTAAAACTAAATTGCTTCATCCAAGTAAAAATTTAACATATCTCTGCAGGCAGCTTCTAAGTTACATATGACAAATAATTCATTATTCAAATGGATGAAAGTATTCTCCCTCACTTAAGGCATAAGGATAACTTTAGTGTTTGGTAAGAATATCTTAAAATATTTGGCTAATAATGTAAAGATTGGGGAAAAAATTTAATGAAATATTTTCCTCCACCAGCTATTCCTTTAGGGAGCTTGTGTTTTGCTCCAGCAAATTGTAATGCAGTTAAGATGAGAGGGCCAAAGAACCATTGCACAGGCAATGGCTGGACTCGGCTGAACTCAGTTGGAGATGGGTGACCTCCTTGGGACTAGAGACAGGCTAGTCCAGCAAGTGCTTTGCATGGTGCTCTTCCCTGTCAATTTTAGCATGATAGCTCTGAGAATGTTTCACTTTAGGGTTCTCAGGAAGAAAATTATGACCTTGTTCTTTTGACTCTGTGCATGCTCGCCCTTCTGCTATTTATTGTGTATAAGCTGCTCCTCCATAGAGTTCAGGTTTCACCTAGTCCCAGCTTTCCTTTTATGTATTGTTTCTTCCTAATTTCCTGTCATCCCTTCTCATTGCACCACTCCCCCTGCAGATTGAGACATGTTGGAAAGAAACTTAAGACCAATACAAAGAAAGTTTGATTAAAATAACTTATTACAAAAGCTATGTATTACTAAAATTACTTGCTGATAAGTGTCCTTATGTGGTATGAAGGATTGGGCATGAATTAGTTCACACACTACTCATAAATTGCTATGATCACTAGCATCTTTTGAAATGTTTATTTATTTATACTTATTTATTTATTTATTGGTGGAACCAGGGATTGAACTCAGACCCTTGTACTTGCCAGGGAAGCACTTATTCTACTGAGCCATCTCCCCAGCCCCTTTTGAAATATTTGTTAATGTGGTTTAGTTTGATAGAAAAGTCACATCTTGATCAACTAAATGGCAAAAATGTCCCATCTGTTGGGACATAATGCTTGATGTTGTTTACTTCTGCTTTTCATAGCCTTGTCAATTTGTTATATGAAAATATTTCCTGCTAGGTCTTGGAATGCATTGTAAATCTCTCTATGATACAGTTTTGCTCTTTGCATAATTGGTTTCATTATGATTACAGTGAATGATATATTGACTTTAACCCTCAATAGTGACCCATAAGTCAATAAATGAGGAAAATGTTCATTTTTAATCACAAATGACTTGTTAACATCAATTTTTGCTTGACTAATAAGTTCTGAGAGATTTAGAACCACAGGCACCCTCTATCACATTTGTAAAATATTGTAGAATTTTTCATATTTTATCAACTTTATTTGAACATTTCATTTCTAAAAAAAATGATATCCTAATTCTGATTGAAATACACCTCCATTTATGTTTGACTAAAAAGAGTTTCTTTCACTGAAGAATTTCCCACTTCTACTTCTAGGTCTTTATCTGGTCCTACTGGGATCTGTGTACTCACTTGGTTAACTGAATCCTCACTGTTTAGCCCTTAATTTGGCTTTCTGTCACTGTCAGTCTTTTGAGGGTAGCTGCAGGCTCCAGTCCTTGTGCTGTTATTGCCGTGGATTCTCTTGTGGTCTTCCTTCTGGTGAACCTCTACCATCTGCTCCTCGAGGTACTTAGCACAGAGGGCACAGCACTTCTGAATTACTGTGCGATGGTAGCCACGTGAAAGAGGAAACTGTTCCACAGTCCCCACTTCAGTCTCCCTCGTCATTTTTGTTGTCATGATGGGAAGACAAGGAGCTATTTAAATTGTGTTAAGATTCTTTGAAGGAGGAATCCCAAGTTTGATACTAATTCCAGGATGAACACTAATTATACATACATTTGTAGGAAACGAAATGATACTGAACACATTTTTTTTCCTCTTTTAAAAATAGAATTTTTTTTCCATAATTGATTGAGAAACAAATAGCAATGAGACAGTTGCAAAACAAATAAGTAGGACAGTTTCAATAATTAACGCATTGCATACATTCTTCCTAGTGGTTAATTGCTGTACAAGATGCGGACTTGATATTCTATTTAGAAACACCATTAGAATAAATCCCTCTATTCATTAAGAGAATGTAACTATATATCTATCCTAACCACTTTGAATA
>NW_004524828.1:281809-287828 GCF_000260255.1 Octodon degus | reverse complement strand
AGGGAGGGAGAGGAAAAGAGTGAGTGAAAAGAAAGAAGAAAAAATAAAAGAAGAAAGATGGGAAAGAGAAATAGGGATAGAAATAGAAAAATATGGAAAAAATTATGACACTCATAATGCCCAGGAAAATTTCAGGATCGTCTCAGGTAAGGCAAAAATCTGAGCTCTGAGTCCCTGAATGCAGATAATTCCTTTCTCTTTCATCATTTCTGGGGCATACACCACTCAATAAACAAATTTTAGTTGATAGTTTTCACAATGTTTCAGGACTAAGTAGGAGATTGCATTAGCTACTGTGACAGCATTAAAAGTCTCTTACTCTTCAATATTTCTGAAAATTAAAGACTTTTTAATTCCTTGAAGAAACAAAATAAATACAGTAAATTTCATGTAGGTTTTGCTCTTCTTTTATTTATTCAGCACTTTCCTTTGGCTATAGAAAATATTCTATGAGCATAAAATTTCTGTAGAAATATTTCTGTAGAAATATTAATGAACATTCTTTAAAACAGTATCCATTATAGCCTGATAGCATTGTGATTATGGAAATGTTTTATAAAAATATTGTGTCCAATACTGTAATTGCAAGACACATATTCATCTTCAGATATTAAAATACGGCTATGGATTATAAGAAACTGTATTTTTCATGTTCAATTTTAAGAACTAATTTAAAGCGTAAATTTCAATTTGACTTATCATTCATTCATGGTCACTATCAAATAGGATAGCTTTAGGAAAGAAATTCAGAAGAATAATTTGACTGTACCGCTAGTATTTCTGTAGTCCAGACAATGTTCTTTTCTTTTCTTTTCATTCTGTCTTGTAAACATAAATGCTATACTTTGTACAAAATATTCATACATGATTTGGTAACAACATTTTCTAGAAATTGAGGCTTCTCTCAGGTCCACTGCTTTTTCTCCCTCATTTCACTTATGACCTTTAAAAGTAGGACATAAGTACAGAGAGAGTCCTAACAGTCATGTCTTCCTCTTTTTCTTTTTCAAATGAATTATGATCAATTCTGTTATCTGAAATTCCTCAAATTTTCAAAAATGCCTATATGTAATTACTCTTCTCTATTCATTTTCTCTTGTTTAATAGAATATTCAATTTTGGAAAATAAAATCACAAGTATTTTTTAAAAATTTCTTTCTTCTTTCTTTCTTTCTTTCTTTCTTTCTTTCTTTCTTTCTTTCTTTCTTTCTTTCTTTCTCTTTTGGTTGTTGTTAATTTGCTACAGGGTCTCACTATGTAGCTTGGGCTTGTAGAGATCTTCCTGTCCCAGCCTCCCCAGCACTGGGATTACAGGCATGCACCAACATGCTCAGTTTTGGTGGCCGGCTCTGCACGGAGCTAGCAAGGCATGTGGTACTGGGATGGAACCAAGGCATTTGCGATTGCCAGGCAGGCACTTAGACCACTGAGCTATCACTGCAGTCCCTCACAAGTATTTTTTAAACAGAGGAAAAGTAGGCTTTTATTTTTAGTGTTCTATCAACCTTGCCTTACCATAATTATCACTGTGAACCTATGAAAATCTGTGCACTGTTACTACTATAGATAAGATAATTGCATCTTTAGAGCAAATGAAAACTGCTGCAGGGGAACAGGATTCAGTTTAAGCAAAACTGCCATTTTTAATTGGACAGATCTAATTGTTACTAACCACAATAAATGCATTGTTGAATATTACAACTAGGTTCTCCTACAGTTTCATTCACTGGATGGCAAAGAAATCATTTTGGACAGAGGTTCTTAAACAGGTTTTCATCTATAAGTACAATGCACTGCCAAGAACACTTGGATATTATCTTATGGATTTTATAAGCCTGGCTTCTCTACCATGTCTCCATAAATTCTGTATAGCACCAGGGCCACAAAAAAACTGTGAAATAGATCACTTTTGGGGTCCATGTACCTTTACGCAGGCTTGCATGGAACAGCTGGTCAATGATTCTTGAATCAGACCCACAGTGTAATACTAGGAGAGAAGGGATTATGAAGAGTCATTTACTATTCAGCTTATAGCTGTCAGTGAATTGGACCTATTTTCTTGGGGTAAAACTGGTTACTTTGAAAATCAAATAAGGACTTTTGCCCCTGATGTGCTGGCCTGTGTGGGATTTCTCTGTGTTTTGTAGAGATCTGTGGTTGTTACTTATAAGAGCTATATTTGGTATATATGCATCCATGCTGGGTTGTTTTCCCTATTTGTTTTATCACTAAGACAGGTTAATAACAGCTAGTTCTGGACAGCTTGTTCAGTCACTGTTTTGATTAATGTTAACAATAGCTGCATATAATTCTAATATAGAGACCCACACTTAATGAAAATCCTGTCTAGTATATTCTTTTTGGAAAAGTCTTTCCAAAGAAAGACTCCCAAATAAAATTTTGAGAGCTTTTCTGTTTTGTTTTATTTTGTTTTTAATGAAAGTCACAGGATTCTCTTTTCTTACCAAACTTGGACCTCACGTGATTTTGTGGATATTTCTTAAATACCAAATAAATTTGAATTAGATGCGGAAAACTTTTAGAAGTGAGGATAGAATAAGAGATTGGAAGAATAAAAAGGAGAAAAGAAAGGAGAGGAATAAAGATTGTTTTGTGGGTATGTCCTTCACAAGTAGGATAATCTTTTCTTATATTGAGCTACTCTTAAAAAATATAATTGTAATTCTAATGCTCTGGGAGGTACAGCATGCTAGGCTCTGCAGTTCCCCACAAAATATACTAACATTTGTCTCAAGTATGATGTTTAGTACCTTAAATAACTAGAGGGGTCTCTGTTTATTTTTGTGGTTATGTCTCAAGGTGGAGTATAATATAAATATCATCACTAAACTGAGAATATAGTCATTTATCTCCCAGAATTTAAAGTGAATGTTAACAAGATGACATTCACAAATCTCACTCTTCCAACTCCCCACAGTGGCATGAGGACTGCCATACACCGCCTGGTCCCTTGCATAGATAAGAAAAGCTCCCAATGTTGCTCATACTCTCCCATCTTTGGCTGGAAGAAAGGCTGGGAGGGCACTTCTTTCACTCAGGGAACTTTCGTCAACTTTATACTGGAATGATAGAAAGCAGCCATGCTGTAAATGCACCCCTTGGAATAATCTATGTTTGAGTGATTCGTGTATAGGCATTTTACTTCTTTTTATCTGAAGCATCTCAAATGGATAATTGACTATGGAAAATATTGGCTCCATCGAGATGATACAGAGAAATCGTCATGAAAACAATGCATAAAAATAAGTATTTGAAGATTATTTTTCTTTGTGTGTATCTACTCAATTTATTGTCCTTTCACTTGTACAAAGGTCCCAAAGAGCCTAGCAGACTAGAAGGAAACTAGTAAAGGTACAAGATACTTATAACCAACATTTTCAATTTGATAACAGATGTACAGACAAAAATATTAAGAGGAACAAGGCAAGATATATGTCCTGATAAAATCTCAACAGATAGAAATAAGAGAAAAGAATGTAATGGCTTTCTCTGTATAGTTTGGGTGAAAGAAAAATTCTTGACAGAGCTAAACCCATGTGGGATTGTTTGGCAGATGAACTGGCAGCATTCAATAAGTTGCACCCATTTTATGAAGAGAAAGGTCTCGAGACTACGGGCAGGTGATGGAATTTCAGGAAACATGCACACTGACATGTGCTAAATACCAATCATAAATCTCTGGGTTTTATGTCTTCTACATGTTGACTAAAACATTGCTTCCTCAGAAGCCACTCTCTTCTCTTCTAGACTGTAAGGAGACGATAAATGGCTAAAGTGCATTTTCCTAAATTCTTACAAATTGTTCTAGAAGATTCAGGATTGTAGAATGTTCTCAGCTTGGATTCCACTCTTTATTATAGTCTTTTCAGAAGAGACTTACATGTTTGCTTCAGGAATCCTGTCCTACCTCCTTATCTTCAGCCTCACAGCAAAGAGTGAATAGTATTTAAGTACCCCCTTCAGTAAAGGGATACTTGTATTTACTTTTATTTTGTGTTATTTATTAATAACCTACTTGGTTGGTCATCTGATGTGACTTAATACCCACTGTTTATTTTCATTTGATGTGTTTGTAAAATTTTACAACTAAAAGATTATATTCATACAGTTATTGGGCTCTCTTCTGCCATTTCCTCTGAACATATTTTCCATGTTTATATAGCTTTGTAATTTATTTTGATATTTTTCTGAAACAATGATGTCTTCACTTTTAAGTGATAGATCTTATCGTAGTCTAATTTACAAATACTTTTGCCCAAGAAATGGTCTTCATACTAACACCACACATTGGAATAAACATTCCTTAATTTTTTTTTAACTGTTGATGGTGATAGGTATAATTCTTCTTTAATTTTTTTCAAAGAATACAAATCCGTGATTTTAAAAAAATAACAGATTTAGAAACGATACAGAATTAGGCAGGGGAGATCGATTGGTGACCTGAGAGCCTGCTTGGCAAGCACAAAGACATTGGCTTATTCCCTGCGAACGCATGCAGCACCAGCTGTGGAATCCTGGGCAGGCTATGCAGCCACTAAAACTAGCATGGTGTCACACGCCTGTAAGCCCAGAACCAGGGAGGCTGAAACTATGACTCTGAGCTGTGTAGAGAGACCCTTAATTGACTAAATAAATGAATGATACAAAATTTCACTAGACAAAGTAGTAAGAATTCAACAATAGTTGCTGTATGGCATGGTGTCATCTTCAAGTAAGTTTTTTCAGTTACCAGATATAAAGGTGCAGGATTGATTTAAAGAGAAAAACCAAACAAAACAGTAACAAATAAATAAGAAATTCAAAATCACAGTAAAAAGAAAAACATTTTAAGCATTAACTGCTCCTTTCAAAAAACCAACAGAAATTGGAAGTGCAGTTATCCAAACTAGTCTGCACATATTCCTCAATATATCTTTTTCACTTTTCATTTGTCCTTTTCCTCAACCCAATTTTCTTTGCACCGAACAAAGGCTTTCCCTTTCATAGTATCTATTGTATCTTTCAAGTTTAATTACTCTTCCAGGTTCTCATGCTAAGGAGATAATATGATGTTTGCACATGTGGATTGGATTTATTTCACTTACCAATATAGTCTCTAGTTGCATCCATTTATTTAAATTTTACCTTTTTCATAGCTGAATAATACTCCATTGTGTAAAAGTACCACATCTTTTTTAACCTTCCTAAGTTGATGCACATTTCAGTTGTTTCCAAGATTTAGCCAAGACAAATTGTGCTGCTATAAAAATGGGAGCACATATATTACTCTGGTATGATGATTTCAGTTCTTTTGGAAAAATACCTAGGAGGAAAATAGCTGAAATGGAACCTCCAATCCTAGCTTTTTCAGGCATTCCACACTGATTTCCATAGTGGTTGTACCAGCTTGCATTCCCTCCAACGGTGGAGGAGGCTTCTTTTTTTCCCACAGCCTCTCGAGCACTTATTGTTGGTTGACTGCTTGATGGTAGCCATTTTTTCTGGCATTAGATGGTTTCTCAGCATTGTTTTAATTTACATCTCTTGAATGGCCAGTGGTGTTGAACATTTTTTTCATATATTTATTTGACATTTGTATCTCTTCATTTGTAAAGTATGTGTTCATCACAGAAGCTCATTTTTGGATCGAGTCTTTGAATTTGTGGGGCCTGATTTTTTTTTTAATTATTTATATGTTTTAGATAAAGGGCTTTTGTCAGATGGATAGTTGGTTATAATTTTTTTTTGAGTTTGTGGATTTTCTCTTTACTCTATTGGAGATTTTCTTTGGAGTACAGAAACTTTTGAAAAAGATGAGATCTCAGTTGTTGTTTCTTTGAAATATTACCCATGCAGTTTGGTTTAGTTCATGAACTCTCTATGTCTTTAACATTTCTACCTACATTTTTTCTTGAGAATATTTAGTGTTTTTGTTTTATTTTTTTTAGTATTTTATTTTATTTTATTTTATTTTCAAAGTTTTATCGATAAACAGATAGCAATGAGACAGTTTCAAATC
>NW_004524828.1:264792-281061 GCF_000260255.1 Octodon degus | reverse complement strand
CTTTACTTCTTATACTTCATTTTTATACTTTTCTGCTGGATGCTTAAGACCAAGGTAAAGCAAGACCTATGCTACAAGAGTTGTAGTGTTGGGTCTGATAAGGTCAGTGAAATCCCCTCAGGATTTACTCTGAGATCCTATACTTCAGATTGTAGAGCCTTTGTCAGTGTCAGCCATGTGGATGAGTCACGGCCATTGCTTGGCCAATGTGCTCCCTGTGAAAGCCTGAGAGAATGTTTTCTCTCCATGCGAATCTTCTTAGGCACACTGTACTTCATCGATCACTTTCCTCTTTGGCCCCATAATCTCCTTGATCAGAAAATTTGGGACACTACCGAGTTACATGACATTATAGTACAAGTTCTCATATGTCCTGAGTCTTAATTGACCTTGGAAAGCTAGGGACAAAATGTTGGCTTTCCTTGTAGCTCTCCTTTTTCTCTAATTTTGGTCTGCAAACTTAGGTTGTTAACCATCCAGAAGACAACCTTATTGTTATTACCATACAACCTAAGCTGTAAAGCTTAACCTCACTATCTGTCTGAATATCAAACATCTTAGGCATAACATGGAACAGGTATTTTTCATCAAATATTGATATGTTGAACTTTAACTCCCTATAGAATATGATGAGAAAACATTTAAAAATTAGAATATATTTTTAAAAATAGGCATAAAGAATTATATACTTCTTATGTTTACACATAAGTCCCAAAATCTAACAATATACAACCTTGAAGCAGGACAGTCCCACAATATTCCTTTTCCTGTCTCTTGCCTTCTATCGCCACCCTCTTCTTTTTGAACAGTCATCTACCTGAGAGACAGCACAGCAGTAACTGGCATGTCATGAGAAGCAGCCCATATTCTGAAGACCAGAATGACAGGCACTCCAAGCATGAAACTACTATTACAGATTACCATCTGCAGTGCAGTTGCTTATTTCACAGGTATCAGTATATATAGTTAGTCAGGGTGAGAATCTTTTCAATTAACTGTTAGATTCAAAAATCTTCCGGAGAGTCTCAGGATCATTGCCTTGCCAATCTTCTACATATAACGGTATGGCTTTACTTTGTCATGTCTCCTAGCTCTTCTCCTTTCCCTCTCTTGATTAGTTAGTCCTTAAGATTCTGCTTTCCTTTTACTTGTATTATACATTTCTATTTGTATTTCTTCTTTTGAGTACTTATGCTAGGGAAACTGTACAATATTTACACATGTGTGTCTGGTTTATTTCACTTATCAGTATATGTTCAAGTGGCATCCACTTCAATATAAAGGCTTTGAGGTTATCATTCTTAATAGCTGAATAATACTCCATTGTGTAAAAATACCACATCTTTTTCGACTATTCCTCAGGTGATGGGCATCTTGGTTGTGTCAAAGATTTGGCTATCACAAATTGTGCTGCTATAGACATAGGCACACATATATCACTATGATATGATGATTTCAGATCCTCTGGGAAAATTCCCAGTAGAGGAATAGCTGGTTTATATGGGATTTCCAGTCCAACTTTTCTAAGGAGTCTCTACACTGATTTCCATAACAATTGCACAAGTCTACATTCCCACAATCAGTGGAATATGGTTCCTTTTTCCCCACAGCCTCTCCAACATTTGTTGTTGGGTGATTTCTTTATGATAGCCATTCTTTCTGGGGGTGAGATGATATCTCAATGTTGTTTTAATTTGCATTTCACAAATTGCAGTCCTAGGCGTAGGCAAGGACTTTCTGAAGAGAACACCACTTACACTGAAATAATGATATCAAGCTGCACCAAAGGAGATCGGATTAAATTTACAAGCTTCTGCAAAGCAAAAGAATCACACAACAGAGGATGAGGCAATCTATAGAATGTGCAAAAACCATGATGATTTTTTTTGCCAGTAGATAAATTCACAAACATAGAATTGCAAGTAATAATCATTCACTGTATTTACACATTCACATGTCAGCAAAAATCTATCATTTTTAACACAATTATCACATTTGACCTGGAAAAAGAAAAATAATAAAAAATTATATAGTATGCATAAATTATGTATTTCTTGGAATCTCACCTGAGTAACTTAGCGAGACTATCTCAAAAATAAATAAATAAATAAAATAATTAAGGGAAGGCTGGAGCTGGACCTGAATGTGAAAGCCCTGGGTTCAGTAAGCAGTGACCACAACAGTAAAATAAACATCTCCCTAAACAAAAGAAGCAACAATGTTAAAAAAAATGATTTCTAGGAATTATTGTTAATTTTATATTATTCAAAATATCTAACTATAAAAGACAAAATATAAATTTTCCCTTTTTTAAAATAAATGATAAACACTTCTACATATAAAATTTAAAAGGAACTCTGAGCCATTTTGTTATCACGATTCTAAGTAAGCTGAACTATGTTGATATGATATGATAGATGGAAATACTTTGGCTTTTTTGATATTTAGTTCGCTTTAGGAAAGCCTGTTTATACTGCCTTTGTATAAACCTGTGTGGAAACAAGACTAAAAATTGTCAGCCATGAGGAAGAGGTCAAAAACTTGTTCAAAGCTAGAATGATACCTAAAAAAAACAGAGACATGTTAATTGTTCCTTTAAATAAAGAACAAAATGTCTACACAGTAACATTTTGGCTAATCCTGTTTCAAAGTTATCAATTTGATTTCAAAAATTTATATTGATGTATAAAGCATTTTCTTTGTAGAATATTTCTAGATTGACTAATAAGAATGAAGAGTAACATGGATTGAATACAGTTATTTTTAGTATCAGGTGGTTCTAAAATAAATTTTTCCTATCCAAAATGTTCTCGACCACCCAAGATGACTACATAACTAGTTATCTAGTTAGTTTTACCTGATCCCCTTTGACACTGCATACCAGGTTCCCTGTGACACATTTTTTTCAATGAGCAACCAGAGAGTTGCATGGAGACTAAATTTAAAAGGGAAAAGAAGACAAGCGACAATTAGTCTCGTATGGAGGAAACATATTTTTTCTTTTGCTTATTGTTGGGTCATACCCTAAAAGTGTGTTAAGCCTTGTGAAATTGAAATATGCCCAAGGAGACCATGCGGCTCTTCATGAGAGGGAGTGAAGTTACCCATGTGTTAAGTTATGAGGAATTTTTCAGATTTTATAGTTTCCCATAGAAAACAATAAAGTCTTTATTAAAGTCCCAACGTTTGGATGGAAAGCATTCAAATGTTGGGTCTTTGGTTCCCGAGATGGCTCTGCTAAGTACGGTGTGAGTAAAGCAGATCTGTGGGTCCCTGGGTGTCTCTTAGGACAAAGCTCCTGCGCAGGTGTCGCTCCCAGGTGCGCTGGTCTGTCCCAGCCTGGCGCCAGGCTGAGGAGCGTGCAGCACGCACAGCTCCACTTCTTTCCCAGATCCTCTCACTATTAGCCGCATGACGTGAAATAGATTATAGCAGCTCTGTGGCTTAACATCTTGGCTTTTAACTCTGCTATTTCCTTGGATAAAGTTTGACTAGAAATGACATAAAAAGAAAGCAAAACAACCTGTTAGAGCTTTGTATGAAAGAAAGCTTATGTAAATATTATGAGCTAATACATTACACTTAAAAACTAAAACAAAAAAATATGTATCTCTGAATTCCAGCTTTATGTTCCTAATGTTGCAAGCTATATTACTGGAAACCTTTTGAGTCTTTTATACATTTGGTGAATAGTGTTTTGTTTTGGGCTTTTTTTGCAGGGAAAGAACCAGAGATTGAACTCAGGCCCTTGCCCTTGCCAGGCAAGCATTTATTCAACTGAGCTATCTCCCCAGCCCCTCTTTTATACATTTGTATGACAAGTTGTTCTCCTTTCATGCTTTATAATCTAAACTGAATTAGGAAAGAGAAAAGGTAAAAACAGTGTGTGTGTGTGTGTGTGTGTGTGTGTGTGTGTGTGTAGTCATATATCCACCAATAGTGGAGCTGAGAGACATGAGAGCTGTAAGTTTCATCATTAAACTAAAAATAAATTAAATTTATCTAATGAAAGATGAATGAAGCCATGAAAGGTTTCTCAATAAGTATTATTAGTTATGTCCTTTTCTCCTGTAACTTTCTGTAAAAAATCCCCCATTTCTTTTACCTTCCCAGAAAGAAAATTAAAATTTGAAAAGCACTTAATAGTCAAATTAGAAATTAAAGTTATTAAAATTTTGCAAAATGTCTATATATGTTTAACAAATAGGTATTATTCATCAAAGATGGGAAGAAAAAGGATTGGGTCCATAATTTCATGAACAGCTCATTTAAGGTCAATAGTTAACATTTTTTTTATTTCCACTTTAATGGTGGTTTAACAAAGAAAACATCTAAAGAATTTTACTCATCAGTGTTGAAGCAGTAATGAATAGAAAAATTAAAAACATTATTTTAAATATAACCACTCAACTTGTGACTTTTCTCTTCTTTGTCTTTGAAATAAGATAGTTTTAGAAATGTGCCCTCTTGTAATTTCTCATTTTCTTCTGCCCATTGTGTCCTTTTTGTTTTCTTTTCTTCTTTCTATTCAGAGATTGGGTATTTGGCAAACATTTATAAATAAATTATAATAGTCTAACTTTTGAAGAAAGGATAAAACATTAATAATAATAATCCTCCAACATTATGCAATGCAACCATTGTCGAATAACTATTTTTTTTAGTGAAATTCTGTATCGTTTCTAATGTTTGTTGTTGTTATTATTGCTTTACTATTTTGTAGTCTTGTTTTAAAAAAATTCCTGCAAGAAGACAATGAGTTTTTGGTATGAAGAACTGCAGGGGTCAGCTAAAAATGAGAAGCAAAGGCCCTGGAAGGAGACCTTGACCTGGCTGGAGCGCAGTCTGAGAGCAAGAAATCTTTACTGCTCAAGTGCACCCTCTGCCTGGACAGAGACCTCTCAGACTTCCCAGGATTCTCTCTGACCGCAGTGCTCACAGACAAATCATATTGTGAGGGGCGCCATAACTACAATGCCTCCTAGAAATGGACAAAGGAGTCTCTTCCTTCAAAGGTTTTGTTTGGGTTTGCTTTACTTTGTGCTTTGTTGTTTTGTTTTGTTTTGTGTCCTCTGCACCAAAATGACTCCTGAGTGAGAACATTTTTCTCTCTTGCCTGGTGCTCTTGATTCTGCCACCTGAAGCTTTCACTGGTGAAATCACCCTTGTTCAATGGTCAGCAGAACAATAGCAAACCAATTGGAGTAAATGAAAATGTCCAGACAGGAAATGGAAATTATTACTGTAATGGTTAGGCCACTACAGGCTGAACTAGAAAGAGTACGTTATAGAAAGCTGCCAAAATTTGAAGGTTTTACTATGACCCATCTAACTTCTACTATTTCACTCAAGCCATCAGTACTAATAAAGAAAAAAATCAAGGACTACTTAAAGCTATTTTTGTTAATATATTGGTTGTTTAAGTTTATTGTAAATACATGCATAGTGTGTCTACTTTTTAACTTGTGCTTGCTGGGGAATTTCTTCATCAGATTAAGGGTTGTTGGTTAGGGAGGGTGAGCAGCTACTCATCCCTGGGTTGAGGGAAAGCATGATTATGTTTTTATCACTGGTGGTCTCTACAAACCTAAGTTACCACAACATTTGAAGCATCTCAACTTTTGTGAGATGGAATCTGCTTTTGCTTTTTATAATATATAAAAACAGAATCCTTAAACTAGAGAGAATGCCTTCACACTGCCTTTTCTGCCAATTTTTCCGATTTAGAGTTAACTTCTACATAAAAGTATAAATTTGACAATCCTCAGTTTTCTTTGAACAGTATGTCTTCATAGAAATGGGTTTTAAACTAAGACTACTCAATAGAAATAATTGAATGTTTCCAGAATCTTTCAGCTTGAAGCATTCGTCTATGATGAATATGTACAAGACGAGCTTGTCTGCATGGCCACTAAATTATGTTTGAAAAAATTATGCAAACATTGAGATTATAAAGAATTATTGCTCTGCTTAATTGTTTCTTCACAGACTTCTGGGTATGACCTTTAAAATCTCTTAGGTTTGAAGGATACAACTATACAGCAAGAAATAACATGGCATGATATAAGTAGAACTAAAACCTAAATTACAATTTATGTGAATATATTTAAGTACATAGAACTAGCCTAAAAATAAGGACACTGGATTTTATCACATTTGTAATATCAACTATGAAGATATATGCAACTTTGGAGTCATCGTCTTTGATAGCAACATAAGAAGGTACACTAAAAAATACCTATACTTATTTTAGTTTTTTTTTTCTTTTTGTGGAACCAGGGATTGAACTCAGGCTGTTGTGCTTGCCAGGGAAGTGCTTATTCCACTGAGCCATCTCCCCGGCCCTAAAAATACCTATACTTATTTTATGTCATCTAATTCATAAAATATCTTTAGAGATCTTTTAAACTGGTAACTTAAACAGTAAGTTGTGCCTCAAAAACTTGAAGTTGTTTTCCTTTATTCTAGAAACTCTGTTTTCAGATACAGCTTTTAAATTCAAATATTCCTTAAATATAAATATTTCTCTTATTTCAGTGCCATGATAAATCACATTCATCACTTTTATGTGTTGAATTGTATCTGCCAATATGAGGTGAAATTTTTAGCTTGTTATCTATGAAAATAAGGTCTTTAAAAATGTGAATGAATTAAGGTATAGTGTAACAGAAAATGGTCCTTCCAGCCATGCTGTACTTGTTCCGCTTCTTAGTGGCTGAGGAAATAGTTCCTGCTCCAGATCCAGTTGCTCCTGTGCTAGAAAGGGCTGGTCACTAGGATGCATGTTGTATAAACCAGTCCCCGATTAACAAGCCATTCTGCTTCTGCACTTCCTGCTTGCTTAGCTCATATAAATCGTAGATCACCAGAGATCAGAGTGAGATCCTTTGAGAGTGATCTTGATCAGTGTCTATCAATGTGTCCATCAGTGTGTGATTAAACACACACACACATACACACACACACACACACACACACACACAAATGAGAGAGAGAATGAAACAGAAATTAGCATGCTAAGTCTATAAGTTAAAAGGACTTTCAATATTTCCAACAAACAGAATGATTCAAGGAAGAGGTATTGAATTAGATTTTCTCTTAAAAATCTCTAAAATGAACTGACACTGTGGACACCCAGTTTTCAAATTTATAGGCTAAAACAAACAAACAAAAACCAAACAAAGTTTACAGATTCCAGAGTGGTAAGATTTTTTTTCTATTGTTTTAAACTGCCCACTTTATGGTACTTTATTATGGTCTCCCTAAAAGTCTACCACAGATATATTAACTGCAAAGCAAAAGTTTGAATTTCTTAGGTGCATTGCCTGGACATCTGGAGGGGTGATGATAAAGTAAAACTACCAATAGTCTTGGGACTGTACATATCTTTGCATATTAGCTTTATGTTATATTCAACAATTTTTTAAATTTAGTACTAGTTCTATAGGGTCTACAGGGTCTCACTGTGTAGATCAGACTCATAGTAATCCTCATATTTTTCAGCCACTCAAAGTGCTGGGATTATAGGCACATGCCACCACGCCCAGTCTCAATCTCCTGACACTGCACACCATGGATTGAACCCCCGCCTCTGCACTCTGCCTAAGCAGGCTCTTTAGTCCGCTGAGCTATTTGGCCAGACCTTCAAATTCTTATATTAAATCATTCTTATAATATGTACTGAGTTGGAAGAATTTTGAGTCACATTCTCTCTCTCTCTCTCTCTCTCTCTCTCTCTCTCTCTCTCTCTCGTGTGTGTGTGTAGTTATTTATGTATTTACAAGTTTTAAATCAAGCTACCTTGAATATAGATGTTTCTGATTTAAAGGTGCAACCCCTGAGATTTCAGATCTATCTATCTATCTATCTATCTATCTATCTATCTATCTATCTATTTATTTGTGTTTTTAGGGAAGGGTCGACAGGGTGTTCAGGGTCTCACTACTAGATTGAACTCATAGTGATCTGCCTGTTTGCAGCTTCCCAAGAGCTGGGATTACAGGCGTGTGCCACCATGCGCAATCTCAGTTGCCATCTCAGTGTGCCCCAGGGGCAGGCAGGCACAGAAGCCCTGGGGAGCTATTTGGCTGGCCCTTGAGATTTCAAATCTAAACAGATTGGTTTTATGCTGAATATTTGCCTTTTGGTCTTTATGTGATCTGTATTCATTTGAGCTATGGAAACTTTTGAAGAAAAGTGTGATGAAAGAAATAAAAGGATGCTTAGTTCACAGATATCAGCATGTAGAGCTAGTCAGGATGAGAATTCTACCCATCAACTACTATTTTCAAAAACCTGATGGAAGTTTTTTTGGCCACTGCCTTAACCATTTTGTTTATATAAAAGTATGGTTTTGCCTCTACCATATTTCCTGACATCTCTCCTCTGTTGTTTAATCCTTAAGTTCTCTCTATTTAACTGTGTTATACCTTTCAATTTTTATTTCTTCTTTTGAGTTCATTCATACACTAGGGAGAAAATACAATATTTACACACATGTGTTTGGTTTTTTCACTTACGAGTACAGCTTCAAGTTGTATCCACTTACCTATGAAGGCTTCAAGTTTATCATTCTTTATAACTGAATAATACTCCATTGTATAAAAACACCACATCTTTTCAATCCATTCCTCAGAGGATGGGCATTTTGGTTGTCTCCAAGATTTGGCTATCACAAATTGTGTTCTACAAACATAGGTGCATATGTGTCACTGTTTAGATATCATGTCTGCATCTTGTCTTCTGAATAACCACTATGAAGACAAAAGTATGCAAAGTATTAATTGTTGTAACTGTCCTACTAACCTGTTTTGAAACTGTCTCATTGCTATTTTATCTCTTTTTCTCATTAAAATAAATTTTAAAAAAGAAAAGAAATGAAAGGAATCAAGTTGAAAGTTTCTAATCTTCTAAATTGGAGAACTCAACACTCCCTAATAGCAAGTTGGAGAGGAGATTAATTTATAACTTTCATTAACATGCTTCTCATTCTGGTTATACCCTGCAACATTGTTTTGGCCACTTTTTATAAATAAAAGGTGAAAGCTTTTCAAATTTTCCATATTTAATCTTTCAGTATTTATTAAGGAAATTTTACTGTAACACCTGAGATTATTAAATCTAACAGTTACAAATAAAAGAAGATTGAGATATTTTAATGAAAAGGTAGCTCTGTTGTTCTGTGTTCATTTAGTGTTTTAGTGTGTGTTTTTCTCCAAAAACAATAATTTTATTACAAGAGGGAGAAAAACTTCTGCTTTCTAAATTTTGAAAAGTAACAACAGATTATGCCTTGAAAGTCATTTTCCATTTTCAAGTTTGTAATTCTTTAAGCATCTGCAATAGCTAACACAAAATTGTAAAAATGAAGTCTAACACTTAAGCCCCTTTCAGACTTTGGGTAAGAATCTAGAGATAAATAGCAGATGCACTCCTCCTTTAAAATGTTGTGGAAAAATAAAATTATTAGTTAAGGTTAAAAAAAACCCCTAACTTCAAATATGTTTAAAATATATGAGTATTAGGTTCATATTACATTCCTTTAACATGGATCAAAGAATACCAACAAGGTCATTTACTTTATTACCCATAAGCTAAGAAGAAAAGTCACAAAGCTGACAGCTTGGGAGAACTTGTCGTTTGGTTTAAAAGCCAATAAAGACACGATTATCCTTTTTAGCATGAGTATAAGAAGCATACAATATATTTAGTAGATGTTTTTAACATAGGTGACAGTATCTGAATTTTTAAAATATGAGTGCCAAAGAAATACTACAATGATAGTGCAGTGCTCTATTCCCTAGAAATTGTTCAGGAAAGGATCAAATGGTTTCATAAAAAAAAAAAAAATAGGATTTTTGCCTACAAAGTGCTCTTTGTATATTGGTATTGCTAGAGATTTCAAGATTCATAGTGAGTGTCATCAAGATGTTATCATTTTTCCTTACTTACTTTTAAATGACATATTCCTAAGGGGCAGGATCAGAAGAACATCTTGCATTTCTAATCTCAATATTTTATATAAAAGAAACTACTTTAATTCCCCCCAGAGCACTTAACAGAATAATAAAGGGTATCCTGTATCATCTTTTACTATTGCAGTTATAAGCAATTTATATACAGATGTGTAGGACAAACCTTTCTTTAAGAAAAAAAAAGTGAAGGCTTATGCCAGAATTTTAAAATACCTAGACAAAACAGAGTTTTTATTGTATGGAGCCACAACATTTCTTTGTCTAAAAACAGATGATAGGAACAACCCTTGGTAGTGACTGATCATGAAAAAAATTCCCAGGAGCACCGAGAGACTAGAGAAAGATCTAGGAGGAAGTCATTATGCTGTTGAGGGAATATGAAACTTCAGTCAGAAAGCTGTGAAATGTTCTCATTATAGGTCATCTTGGTAATTATCTGACATCTACAGACAGAGTCGTTCCTTAATCAAAAGAATGAATCATTACTGATATTGATTCAGACTTAGATATTTGAAATAATGAGACCAACAACTCAAAAGTAAATTTAAATGTAATTTCTACAGCTTCTTTGTTACAGCTTTATACTAAGTAATAAATATATTCATATGTCTTTGATGATATTAAAATATTTAAGAAAATAAAGTGATAGTGGCATAATATGCATATAACCTGAATTAATCATTAATAAAAAGGCCAAATAATTACTTTTGGTCAAGAATATATAAAAATGGAAGCATAATTTTATTAAAATATAAAAGGTATAATGTGTTAACAATACTATTTTGAGAACTAAGTTGCTTCAAGATAGAAAAAAGTAGACAGTTTGATAAAGATAAATATAATTACTTTTGACTTATATTAAACTCAATATAAGTTGAAGTCTGACAGCTTTCAAGACTATGACAGATACAATCAATAACACCCATAGTCAAAGCAGACATTATGGATAAGGAAGAAGAGCTACAGATACAACCCTTGGTTCATGGAATAAATGATTAGCTATCAAATTCAGAACATACAGAAGAGTTGCTCTAGAACATGGATTAAGCTGTTGCAGCGGCTCACTGTCTGTTATAGCTTTTGTCATTGGTGACAGAGGAACAGAAGCAGAACAAACTTCTGGAAAACCAAATGAAATCTGTCCAATCTCTTCAAACTAAATGGCGAATTAAAGTAACATTATTTGGGGGAGTGCTTACTCATGCAAGCATCTAGAGTAGGAAGAGAGGGAGGAATAAGGGATAAAAGGAATGGAGGAGGAAAGAGGAAAAGAAAAAAAGCAAAACAAGGAAGAAAGGAATGGATAAATAAAGAGAAAGAGAAGGAATAAAAAGAGATGAATGTCAGAGAGGAATGAGGGTGCCTTGAGGGATGGAGACCAAAAAGGAGAGGTGAGGACAATGCAAAAGCACAGCTGTACCCTGGGCTGTGCACCTGAACTGCCAGTTACAGTACTTAGGAGACTGAATCCAAAAGACTCCTTCAACAGAGAAGTTTTAGGCCTGCATAGAAAATAGGAGGAAAGAACAACTGAAGGAATGAGAAGCAATGGTGCCACTCTTCTGCAACAGGGTAATAGTCTAAAATTCCATTATCCTTAGGATTCAATTCAACCCAAGGCTATTTAGTGATTTCATTATTATTAAGTGGAAGTGGTCACACCCTTCACTTTCTTTCCATTGTCAGAGTAATGAAGAACTTGAGTTCTTAGAGTCCAAATATCTGCGTTGGAATTCTGGCCTCATCATTTATTAGCCACGCAACTTAGGGAAATTGTTTACCTGTGCTTCACTACTTTCCACTGCAAAAGAGAGATAAAATTCAGCCCTATTATTCAGTTCTTTTGAGATAAGCAAGTGAATTAAGCACTCAAACATATGAGTAATCACCACAAGATATTTACCACTGATTTACCAAGAAGGCACTCATGCAGTATATTATGTGATCTCCCCAAAACACATCTTACAAAATATTTGATTTGAGAAATGCTTGTTGGGATACAGGATTGCAGAAAACTTGAACTGGACCCTTTTCTTCCATCATACACTAACTTAAATCAAAATAGATCCAACATCTAAACATTAAAAGAGAAAAAAGTAAACCTACTGGAAGATAAAGTAGATGAAATGCTAGAAGAACTAGGTGTATGAAGGGACTTTCTAAACAGAACCTCAGTTGCTTAATAAATAACAAGAATCAACAAATTGGATTATGCCTGACTAAAAAGCTTCTGTACAGTAAAAAAAATTTAACCAGCAGAGAGAAGATAAAACCTTACATAGTTGGGAAAATTTTGCCAGCTACTTCTCAGACAGAGGACATAGAATATACAAATAATTATTTCCTTTTTGCTTTTTTGCTCCTGGGAACTGCACTCACAAGCTCATGCCTGCCACGGCACAGGTGCTGTGTCATTAAACTATATCCAGACTCAAAAATAATTAAACCACCTAAAATTAAAGTTCAAGCCAAGAAATGGGCAACAGAAATGGAAAGACACTTCACAGAGGAGAAAATACAGATGATTATCAGATACACGAAGAAAAATGCCCAATATTTCTGGCTCAAATTAAAACAACAATGAAGGATGGGCCAGATAGCTCAGTGGATTAAAGCACGTGCTTAGGTAGGTTCAGGGACTGGCTTTCATCCCCAGTGTGCCATGGGGTGCGCTGAGACCAGACATGGTGGCACATGCCTATTATCACAGTGCTTGGGAGGCTGAAAACAGGAGAATCACTACAAGTCCAATCTGTGTAGTGAGACCCTGTAGACTGTACTAAAAAAAAAAGAGAGAGAGAGAGATTTCATCTTACTCCAGAAATCATGGCTATCATTAAGGAATCAAACACTCTTTCAGGACTGAAATGATGCATTCTCAGCTCTTCTTAACTAAAATCTTAAAGGTGCAACAGATATAGTGTAAGGGAAAAAATTGTTCATAAGGAAAAAGTAAACAACTGGAATGAAGGAAAGGAGAAAAGAAAGAAAGAAAGAAAGAAAGAAAGAAAGAAAGAAAGAAAGAAAGAAAGAAAGAAAGAGAAAAAGATTAGATAGATAGATAGATAGATAGATAGATAGATAGATAGATAAGATAATTGTACTACTAATTTCTATTGGTTTATTGAAAGAAAGAGTTAACGTTAATTTGTGGTTAATTTTGGAGGCTTATATTTGGAAATCTGAAAGAAACACCTTGAAGATATTATGTAGGGACTTAAAGTTCAACTTATCAATACTTGATGAAAAATACCTGTTCCTTATTATGTCTAAGATGTTTGAAGATAACAATATACAATATGACAATTAATTTCCTGTCATTTTGCTTTGAAATTCTTTATCATTTTATTATGTTTTAATTTTTTAATTCTCTTCAAAAGAAAATATATGCAAAAAAGAAATCAAACCATAACAAATGCCGGTGTGTTTGTAGTGAAAAAGGAACCCCCCCCTTTACTGTTGGCAGGAATGTAAACAATAAACTAGTGCAAACAATATGGAAATCAGCATAAGGACTTTTCAAATAATTAAAATTAGAAATTCCATATGACAGAAGTATGCCCCTTCTGGGTCTCTTCCTCAAAGAGCAAAAGTCATCACACTGCAGCGATATACACACACCAATGTTTGCCTCAGAATTTAGCTAATGTGGAATAGCTAAAACCTGGAAGTAAAACTTGTGTATCCATCAACAGACACTTGGGTAAAGAAAATATTGCATCTATAAGTAATGGAAAGCTACTCAGCTGTAAAGAATGACAAATTTGAAACATTTTAGAAAAACGATTGTTACTGGAAAATACAGTGTTGACTGAAATAAACAAGATACACAATCTTAAGTATCACATGGCTTCTCTCATTGGTGTGAGGCTTACTGCAAAGAAAGGAAATGATAAAGAATGGGTAGAAGGGACAAGGAACTGGATTTCTTGCAATTAGAAAGTGAACCAAGGGAAGGAGGGTGAGGAGTAAAAAGGAAGGGGGGGGGAAATAAGTAGAATAACGATATGCCTTGTTCAGAGATGTTACAACCTCAATTAATGTAAACATTAATTGCTGTAACACATGTTAATATTAATAAGAAAGAAAAATGGGATGGGGGAACTGGAGGTGGAGGGAGAGAAAGAACACAGAAGGGAACTGCAAAAATTTTTCATCCTTATATCTGATCATCTGAACAGCAAATTTGAGGACAATAATTTGCAATATAACAATTATTGATTTCCAAAAAAGAAAAAACAACAAAATACAGCATGCATGTATAGCCATTTCTCAAGGTTCTTTTTTTCAAACTGAAAACCTACACCAATAATAAAAAATTATATTTATTATTTTTAAAAAAGAAATGTCTCTTGTTGGCTTATTAATTTAAACATCTAGTGAGATCATTTCTGTTGAACACTGAATTTTAATAATAAAGCATGAAATTGTGAACTAACTGTGTTTTAGTGAGATACTTTAACACAGAAATAAAAGAGACACACAAGAAACAGTTTCAGAAATAGAATGCGACTATTTTCCACAGATTTATGCCAACACATTCCCCAAAAGGACTGACTGAAAAATGTTTATGACAGAAACATTTTTAACAAAATTTACATTAAATACAAAATTCTCAAAGCTGTCATGGCCTACCAAGTACACAGTGCATAATTGGTTATTAAATGCTTTGTGAATTATTCCACTGTTCGAGCTCACATTTACTGTCTAAAAATATATTGCCAATCTTTGCATTCTCTTTCATATTGGTTTTCCCATTATAGAATTTTTATATAAGGCTCTGAATTTTTGCATAGCTATATTAATTATAAGGATGAAATCGGACAACCAGGTTTAACTAACTTTAGAGAAATGATTTTTTGAAGAGTTCCCTAAATGCAAATATATATTGTCTTATGCAAATGACTATAAATATAGACTTCCTATTTTTGTTAATATGTATTGTACTAGTTGAAATAGTCTATAAATTGAAAATATTAAAAAAGTGCTGAAACTGAAAAGAATAAACATGACATGAAGGAAATCTTGTGTATTTTTCTCAAATTTATTGGGAGAATGGTAGATTTCTCATGAAATATAAAGTGGTTAGAGAAGTTACTCATAGAAACATAAAATGTCAAGAACTTCTAGCTGGCTTTGAAATCACATACCTCATAGGTGAAATAATAGTAAAAATTTAATATCAGGTTGTCCTAGCATTCAAATTATACTTCTATGCTTTTAAATATGAAGAGGATGAAGTTTAGGATTGTGAGTACAAAAAAATTTGGCCCTTCCAGTTAAATATCAGAGAGTTACAAAGATCGATGTCCAATAACAAATTATGGAAAGGCTTTGGAGTAAAAGGAACACTTGTCCACTGTTGGTGGGAGTGCAGACTGGAGCAAACACTATAGAAATCAGTGTGGAGATCCCTTAGAAAGCTAGGATTGGAGCTCCCATCCTATATCTGAAAGGTAGCTGTTCCCCTTATGGGTATTTTTTTAGAAGAACTGAAAACCTCATAGCACAGTGATATATGTGCACCCATGTTCATAGCAGTGCAATTTGTCATAACTAAATCCTGGAAACACCTCAGTTGCTCATCAACTGAGGAATGGATAAGGAAAATGTGATATTTTTACACAGTGGAGTATTATTCAGATATAAAACAGGATAAATTTGAGTCTTTTGTCAGTAAATGGATGCAACTAGAGAGCATACACTTAAGTAAAATAAATCAGACCTGCATGTGCAAACACTGTATTGTCTCCTTAGTGTGAGAACCTGAAGGGTACAATAGAGAGCAGAAAAAAAGGAATGAACATATTCAAAAGGAAAGATTTGCTGAGTTGAGGAGAAGGACAGGATGGGAAGTAGAGGAAAGACATTTGTCTATGTATTGAGCAAGATGGTTTGGACAACTGTACTGTGTGTTTTTGATCTATGGAAAGAAACAGTGCTTTAATTTGTTTAATCTCTTTTCTTCAATTGTTTCTCCTTTATGTCTTCTTAATTTTTTACACATTTCTTTCTTTTTTCTTTTGATTTTACATGCATATACCTGGTAATATGAACAACTGCTTGGAAGACAACACCATGTATTGCAACAAATACTGTGAAATGAGTATTATTTTGTTAAGTGAAAATCTGTATCACTTGTAATTTTTTCTGCTTTGATTCTAATTAGTACTATCTTAAAAAAAAATCAATGTCCAAAGTTCTATTTTAAAGTGAAGAAGGGCCATCCAGATAGCTCAGCAGATTAAAGTGCTTGCTTAGGCAGACACAGGGACCGGGGTTCAATCCCTGGCAT